>NC_136019.1:640571-657723 GCF_048128805.1 Centroberyx gerrardi | reverse complement strand
CACGACCAGGCCTGGTGACAGAAAACACACACACACACACACACACACACACACACACACACACACACACACTTAGCATTGGCCCAACCCAGCTCTCCTACCGATACACCTTTGATTCAATCACTTAGTAGCAGAACAGTAGAGACAGTAAAATCCTCCAGACATCAGAAACCCAGCAGTAGAATCAGAACAGTCAACATGCTAACATCAAGTGTTTTAAACCAGATGACGGGTTTTTTTTTTAAAGGTACAGTACCTTGTTGCTACAGCGACGGGGGAGGGGCTTAGCCTTGCCGCACATACAGGACACCGATACCATCTTTGGACAGGGGGGGCAGGGACCTGGAACACACACACACACACACACACACACACACACACATAAAACAAAGATATCAGTGATGTATATAACTCTGTAATCAGCTGGAACAAATATAGTTTGATATTGACAGAGTGCAGGAAGATTGAAACATGTTAAATGTGTGATGAAATATGTAAATTAATTAATAAACACACAAAGATTTTAATGTTAATAAGAGAGGAAACCGCACATATGTCTATGCGTGTATAGTGTCTACATACAGTATGTGCCTACAGTGTGTGTGTAGATGCATTTGTACATGTGTGTGAATTTCCGTTTTTGTGCATTTTGTTTGTGTGCGTGTTTAAGGTTGTGTATGCATGTGTGTATATAGAGAGGCATATATGTGTGTGTGTGTGTGTGTGTGTGTGTGTGTACCCGGGTGGCAGAGCAGCAGACAGCTGTGCCACACAGCGGTTTGAGCTCCTTCTGACAGACGGAGCCGCAGGAGTGAGGAACCAACCAGGGGTCAGCTGGAGGATCCTGCAGCTTCCCACAGTAACACACATACCTGCACGCACACACACACACACACACACACACACACACACACACACACACACACACACACACAGGGTTTACAAATCCACTGGACTACAATTTGTTTCAAAGTGTGGAACAGTTTAGTAGTCTCTCTGTGTTCAGCTGACTGCGGTGGTTTGGATCTGACATTACTGTTGCTGCTTGGACAGTAATGTCAATAAAGTTTGGTTGAATTTGACTCAAAGACAGGTATGGAAGGAGGACAACAGCAGCCAGACTTCTGTGTGTGTGTGTGTACAGAGTGACACCTGGTGGAGAGAGGAGGAGTGACAGCTACACCGTACAGAAGAGAAACCACACTTCACTCCTCACGGAACCCAACATCACTAACTGCTTCCTCTGTGCTGTAAAGGTCAAAGGTCATGACCAGGGTTTAAATATGAAATCAACATGTCCTACACCCATACCTGCTATTAAAGCTGCTCTGTGGTAAACCATCAGCTCATTAACATACAGACATCAGTGTAATGACAGTAAACATCCTCCATAGTTTCTCCACCTGGTGGATCTGGAGGGAAATCTGCTGGATCGCTTTACGGCACAAAACAGGAAGAGGTTCTTCTTCTGTTCTTCCAGAGCAAACGGAGCTAAAGCTGAAAGAGTTTCTGGCAGCGGCAGATTCAGCCAATAGGGGGCGCCACAAATGCAAAAAAAAAAACTAAAAACAAAACAAACACTAGCAGACAATATAAATGTCCCTAAATAAGTAAATCGTTCCATAACAGACTGGAAACTGTAACTGGCTCCTGATTGGCCCAAAGAGACAACATGTTGACTGTTGACATATTTACTTATTTCCACAAAAATATAATGATAATAATCTATCAGACAGTTTGAAATAAAATATTGAAAATGAACAGTCTCACAATAGTTTAACTGTTTAATTGTTTTTAGGGTTTTTTTTTCTGTGTAAATTTGTATGAAAATCAGCTTGAAAACTTCCACAGTTTTCATTGGGACGCAAATATGAGCATTAGTCTATTAACTGGAGAAATTGCATATATTTAATCATTTTAATATATAATTTTGTAAGATTTATAAATATTGCATTTAATATAATGCAGAAAATGTAATCATCCATACCTGTTGGGCGTGGCGCTGGGTTGATATTCTGCCCGACACTTCGGACTGAGGAGAGAAGATTTATAAATATTTAAATAATATAAAACTTATTATTATTCAATATTATTGAATATTCTACTCTGCCGTGGTTTTTTCATTCTATTCCACAGCAACCTACTCAGCGTAGATTAGAGCAGATTATACTGTATTCTACTATAACTTCATATCAAATGTTCATGCCCAACTTTCACAGATGCTGACACAGACTCACAGCAAACGTCACGACTTTACAATTTAAAAATCAAAAACATTTCCAATCGTGGAAAACTTTTTAATTTTCAAATTCCATACATTTTTCCAAGGTTTTCATGAGTGTGTGAAGCCAGCCGACCAGGGTTCAGGGTCACTTCATGAATGAACTCATCAACTCGAATTGAATTGGAATTTCAGGAAGTTTAATTTAATTCAATACAATTCTGTGAAATTCCGTGTTTTTTTGTTGCAGTGTAGCGTTTTACAATACATTAATCATAAAATGTTAAGGGAACCTTTCAGTTGGTATCTGATGCAGAACATGAGATGGTAATCCATACACTATGATTGAATGTATTGGATTTGTTGACCTGTCTTTTATTTGATTTATAATGTTTTGAGTCGAGACAAACTCTCTTGGAAGTGGAATTTCGTGGAATTCAATTCTGTTTCCTGTCATTCCACTTCAGTCCACATTCTGTTTCCTTACAGCTGGAGCTCTGTCGGAACAATAACGGTTCCGATAAAATAAACAAAATCGAAATAGAAGCTGCTGTTCCTCACCAGGGCCAGGGAAGCTGCTTCTGACCGAAGTCTTCATCCGTGACGGACGAGACGAGGAAGACGGAGTCTCTCGCCCATTTCTGAATACAGGGGATGTGGAAGAGAGAGAAACAACTGGAGCAACTCCACACCTGGAGAGAGAGAGAGAGAGAGAGAGAGAGAGAGAGGAGAGAGAGAGAGAGAGAGAGAGAGAGAGGAGAGAGAGAGAGAGAGAGAGAGGGAGAGACAGAGAGAGAGAGGGAGAGAGAGAGAGAAAGACAGAAAAAAAGAGAGAGACAGAAAGACAGAGGGAGAGAGAGACGTTAGGCCTTAAATTCTAAGCAAATAGCATAAAAATACCAATATGGACGCCATACAATGTGTGTGTGTGTGTGTGTGTGTACGTGTGTGTGTGTGTGTGTGTGTGTGTGTGTGTCTCACAGGCTGTGTTCTCCTGACGGAGGCGATGCAGATCAAGCAGGTCAACGCTCCAGACTGAAAAAAATCATTCAGATACTGACCAGTTCTGACCAGACCGCTGACATCACCACCTGGAGAGAGAGTGAGAGAGAGAGAGAGAGAGAGAGTGAGAGAGAGAGAGAGAGAGAGAGAGAGAGAGAGAGAGAGAGAGAGAGGGGAGAGAGAGAGTGAGAGAGAGAGAGAGAGAGAGAGTGAGAGAGAGAGAGAGAGAGAGAGAGAGAGAGAGAGATGTATATATTAACACACAGGCGACCACCACAAACGCTCCAATAACAGCTCAGTACAACAGTGGAGTGCAGAAGCTGTTGGTCCTGATGATAAATGTTGCTATAGCAACAGATGACCAGCCGCTACGAGACAGGTAGGTACCTAATAAAGCGGCCAGGGAGTGTATCTGTATATGAACCAGTAACAATTTTCAAAATTGGAAGTCAGAGAAAGCTGAGAACTAGAAAAAAAAAACGCGAAGAAACAACGGAAAACGCAGACAAAACATCGCAACGGGAAACGGAAGAAACGAAGACGGTTAACTTAGGTGAACTGCTGTTGCCATGGTTACGCCCGTCTCACCTGTCTGGTCAGTGTATGTCGTGAACGTCGACGCCAGGATCTTCCCTCTCTTCCCATCCTTCATCTCAGTCTCTCCACCTCCACCATCATCATCATCGTCGTTGTCCTCGTCCTCGTCGTCATCATCATCGGAGGAGGAGCTTAAGTGGCTCTGGACCAATCGCTGAGCAGCAGCCTGGTTGGACTTCCTGATCTCCTCAAACTTGGCTTGGACAGACACTCCTGTCAATCAAGTAGGAAAGAAGAAAAAAACAAAACAGTCGATCAATAATCCTGGGAGAGGGAAAGAAACCAAGAGACTCCAAATAACTGAGAAATGACAAAGTTCTCAAAATTCCCTCAAAAATTCGGAGAAAGTTCCTAAAATTTCCTGACAATGTTTCCTGACACAAGGAAACATTGAGGAAAGCAGTTTTCTACTAAAGTAAAACAGTAAGAACGTGCCGTTCATTTAAAAGGGTCTATGTGCAATTTCTGGTCCAGTGCCGGCCTCTGTCGTTCAGCGTTGTCATGGCAACAGCCGCTGCTCCGCTGAGGATTATATACATGCCGAATTCACCAGAACACCCTGCCGCTTAGTCATAAAGACTCAAGTTAGATTTTCCGATGCGTGTTTTTCGCCGATAAGCGAGGCAAAAACAAACTGCCAGATTTTTGAATGGACCCTGGTGTCACATTCTCTCTACAAGCCAAAACAATGTTAAAACACACTCAATCTATCCTTACTCTGTTCAGGTTCAGGTGTGATGGCAGCATTCGTCTTCCCTCCTCCTCTTCCTCCCCCTCCTCCTCCTCCTCCCCCCTCCTCCTCCTCCTCCCCCCTCCTCCTCTTCCTCCCCCCCACACTCCTGCAGCTACAGGAGGTGAGGAAACTCCGGGTCTCTCTCTCTCCTTCTGCGGAGGTCGCGACCTTTCACCTTGACCCCCCTGGCCCCGGCCTCGCCCCCGGCCCTGCTGTCGCCAGGCTGGCTCCATGGCAACCGGCTCTGAGAGAGAGAGAGAGACAGACAGATAGACAGACAGACAGAGAGAGAGACAAAGAGAGAGAGACAGAGAGAGAGAGAGGCAGTTAGATGGGAGACGCTGGACTAATATAATGTTATTATGCTTTTTGCAACAAAAACCAGGAACAAGAGATGAAAGTCAGCTTCAGCTAGAAGCCCAGTATGCAGGGCTGCACCAAATTAGTTTCATTATTGATTAATCTATTGATTACCATTCAGTCTATAAAATGTCTAAAATAATGACAATTGTCCATCACAGTTCCCAGAGTCCAAAGTGATTCTTCAGGTTTCTTCCTCAGTCTGACCAGCAGCAAAAAAAACCCCAAAGGATTCATTTAATACGATTGATCAATGAATTAATTTTCTGTCGATGGACTAATTGATTGATCGACTGATGGTTTCAGCACTCCCAGCATGCAGGAGTTCACCTTGACAGGTCAGCTACACCAGACTACAACCTGCTGTATCCACACGTGTCAGACAGCTGAGAGACGATGCGCATGCACAATTCCATTATTCAGTTTATCAGCACGTGAACCCGGGTTTTGGGACCCGGGACCCTGAACCAGGCTGCAGGAGACAAGGCTATATTTAACTTATTCAGCTGCACCTTGCCTCCCTTCCATTTGACTGGTTGTGTGTGTGTGTGTGTGTGTGTGTGTGTGTGACATAACATGATGTTATTCTACTGCGGTACTCATCTTTTGCCTGCTAAATGCCTACAGTGCTTCGTTAGATGCAAATATAAGTTAGATTTTCACCTGTTTTCCGTTATTTAACGTTAGCAGTCAGGCTGACATCAGTTCATACAGCACTAGCTAGCTGGCTAGCTAGCATAAGCTAACTGCTGTCATTAGATCCAAGAGGGAAAATATGTGAGTGAAAATGTCGTATCGATAAACAGTTATTAGTGTAATATTAATACACGTATCCTCCTCGGCACGGTAACTAAGGTTTGTAGATAGAGTTAGAAACTAAAAGGTAATTTGTACAGTTTTCCATTCAACACACCTCAGCAGTCGGCAGCAGTGGAGTCAGTTACTTGGTTGACATGCGCGGCCCTTCGCAGTGCATGCCGGTACATGTAGTCTGTCAAGGCTGCGGTTAGTCCCGGGTCCTAGGAGGTTCGTGTCAGTATAATACTACAAATCCCACAATGCACAGGGAGCCGGGGGGCAGTGCGACGTGTCAAAGAAGTCAGCTGGAGGTTTCATTCATGTAACAGACAGGACAGTTGGCACCTGTAGTAGTAGTAGTAGTAATAGTAATAATAGTAATAATAGTAGTAGCAGCAGTAGTAGTAATAGTATTAGCAGTAGTAGCAGTAGTAGCAGTAATAGTAGTAATAGTAGGCTAGTAATAGCAGCTACTTGTAGAAGTATGTAGTAGTAGTAATAGTAGTAGTAGCAGTAGTGGTAATAGTAGCAGCAGTAGTAGTAGTAGTACTACTACTACTAGTAGTAGCAGTGGTAGCAGTAGCAGTAGCAGTAGTAGTAGTAATAGTAGTATCTGTAGTAGCAGTAGTAGCAGTAGTAGTAGCAGTAGTATCTCTAGTAGCAGTAGTAGCAGTAGTAGTAGCAGTAGTATCTCTAGTAGCAGTAGTAGTAGCAGTAGTAGTATCTGTAGTAGCAGTAGTAGTATCTGTAGTAGCAGTAGTAGTATCTGTAGTAGCAGTAGTATATAATAACAATAACAGTCAAAGCTTCCTTATAAAATGTCTTTATTGCAGCATAAATATCTGAAATTATTTGGTTCATATTTTAGCTAGAGAGCTTTACATGTTACAAGCTGTCATGTGACAGGAAGTCAAACAAATAAAATATTCTTTATCAGTGACATTATAGAAAAATAGATGACAAACTATGGGCGTTACTGCAGTGACTGTGGACTTACAGGGTAAGAAGCAGCTAGTTTTACAGACCCAGACCTGGTTTACAGTAGAACAGCGCCACCTCTGGCTTCATTTAGACTTACACCACTGATTGGTCCAGAGACTGACAGGATGTGATGCTAAAGATCAGTTCTAACAATACTGAGTGTGTGACCTGTGACCTTTCACCTCCTTACTACAGGTTGATCCAGGAAGTGAAGCTGATTCTACTGTTGAGCTCAGTAGAGTCTCTCTGGAGAAGAGCAGCCAGATGAATAAATTGTAAAACATCAATTAAAAATGAAACCTACAATTTCAAAATAATTTTCCTAGTGCATTTGTAATTGCAAATCTCTCCATCTCCATCTCTACCATCAGAAAATGGCAGCAATGTTACTCGCAGAACAGTTTGTATGTTTTTTAAACTGTGCCCACACATTTAAAAAAAAAAAAAAAAAAAAAAAAAATCTGATGTTACCCCACAGGCTTCGTAGATTCGTTTTGATACAATACAAAAAAATACAACAAAGTCAACTTTTTTCCGCTCTGGTTCAGACCAAAGAAAACCAACTGCAGGAGGATCGCAGCATTAACCTTCAAAATGTGAATTTATATGTTTTCAAAACTCTGTTGCTGTAATAAGAGGAGAATATCCAGAGGAACGGTGCCAGCTATGTAGCCCATTTTATACAATAATACAGTATAATTACAACAAAAAGTTACTATATAAGATTCTCTCTCTCTCTCTCTCTGTTTCTCATTCTCTCTGAAGCTCGGTCGTCCTCTTGCGCTCCAGTGATGCAGCAGCTTTAAGAGTTAAGTGAAGACAAAAACAAACACAAAAACAGCCTTTTTTTCCATCCAGACAGCCACTGGTCTGGTGTCAGTCCACTTTCACTTCACTTCAGTTCGGTCCCGATGTAAATCCAAACCATTCAGCCTCAAAAATCCAGGTAACACTTTACTTGAAGGGCTGCTCATAAGGCGTCGTAAGCACATTATAAACACACTGTGAGTGCATGATAATTATTATAATCAGAGCATTGTATCATGTAAGGGGTTGAACACGTTTTTCAGGGGGAGATAAGAGTCATTTGGAGTCATCTTGGCTGCTGAAATACTGAAAATGGCTCGTGGATTTCATCTTGTATTTTTGGTGCTTTTTTTTTTGGTATATTTTTGGTATCTTTACTGCATGTGGACAGCTAGTTCCTGTTTCTGTCCTCACTCACATTAGTGCAGCATCTCCCATCTCATTCAATGACAGGACTTTAAAAAGGGAAGATACTCGGCAAAAAAAAAACCTACCAAAAGAAAAAGAGCCTCATCTTCATCGCTCCTCATCCTCCCTTCTCATCTCGGAGTGTTTTTCATCTGCTTCTGTTTCCTTGATGCGGTTTGAGTTTCTCTTTTCTCTGTCTGTTCAGCCATGGTGGCTATCGCTGCTCATGCTAACTACCCAGTTCTTCTTCTTCTGTTGATTCCAGACAAAGCGGAAACGTAAAACGCATCACTTCCTTCTTCTTCTTCCCAGGGAAGAGCTACCAGACACCGGCTGTTTAGAACAGGCAGTGGAAAAGCTTTACGAACTGGATATAGGTTGGATCACTGTTGAGTTACAGAGGATTTAGATGAAAATGTTTAAATTGAATGTAATTTTCCAAAGTTTGTCCGATTATTTTGTTGGATGAAAAGTTTCCCAATGCTTCTAATGTGTTATAATGCATCAAAAAGTGCTTCAAGTAAAGTGTTACCAAATCCTGAACTGGCTTGAAGTGAAAGTGGATTGATCCCGAACAAACGAGGGCTAACCCAGGCTGTAAAACAAACGCCCCCATCCTTCCTCCCGCTCCTCAGGTTCTCGTCTTGGCCGTCTGCTGCTTCCCGTTCGGCGGGCTAGTCGGGAAGCGGCGCCGGCGGCTCCAGCTTCTTCTCCAGCTTGGTGACTCGGTATTTGAGCTTGCTCTGCGTGGCTTCGTGTTCGGCCAGCAGCCGGGCGTAGCGGGTCTGCAGGACGTCCAGCGCGCCGGTCATCCGTTCCACCTTCTCCTCCATGTCTTTGGGGTCGGGGCCCTGCGCTGCCACCTGCAGGCCAGAAGGAGGCATTTAAACCTTTATTTACCCAGCGAGGAAAGGAAAATATATCCATTTTAGAAGAAAACAAGTGAAAACTAGCTTAGCGCAAGTGTCAGGCTCACCACCTGTTCTGTCTGTGAAGCCGACCAATAAAACAGCTGACAGTAGCCATGTTTATTAATTGAACATTCAGAATTTCCAATAACTGCCAACATCTGGGCTAAGCTGATGACATCAGCACACAAACAAGAAAAATCAACACCCAAGGCAACCTGCTTATGCCCGTAAATGGTTCTAGTCTCAGAGGGGGAGAATCCACATTAAACCCCCCCCCTCCCCCACCCCCACCTCACTCACTCACTCACACACACACACACACACACACACACACACACACTCCCCTTGAATGTCTCTCCAGTTATTTCACATACAAGTTGTGGGAGGAAGATACATGAATCTAGAGCGACACTATGCTGATGACACTTTCATTTATAGATAGTAAATTTGAGTAAGGACATTTTTTCCGCTGCAAGACTCTTGCAATGAAAACTGAAACACTCACTTGTAGCTGAACAATTCCAGTCAATACAGTCAATACTAGCCAGCTATTGGTTTTTGGCCCGGTGTTTGTCTTCTCTCCCTGCAGAGAGCCAGTGGCTGAGGTGGAGCAACATTTAGCCTCAGCTGCTAATGTTTAATTAAGCAGATGGACGTTAAGACAAAGAAATAAACTGTGTTCAAACCAGTGACGTTTTGGTTTTTCTGCCACTCGAAGTGGAGAGAGACATGCAGTGGGAATATGGGCTCCGATTTGTTGATTGACAGACAGTTGCACTGCTGGACAAATTTGCCACCCAAAAAGGACGACCAACATCAAACCCAACACCGTAACACGCACGATTAAAAATCTTGAAGCTCATCATTCAACATCTCTAGGAGACCCGGTCTGCAAAAGTGTCTAATTTACTCAAACAAGCACGTAAGTTCCTAGTAATCTTAAAAAGTACCATCATTTGCTTTAATGTGCTGTCAATCATGTAGTCAGAGTCGGTGTTATTTCAAACGGTGGAGACTCGTTTTGGAATCAGACTCTTCGGTTACAGTGAACAGAAATCAAACAGTCTTTCAGTTCGAGGTGCATCTTTACCTCCAGGTCCAGCAGGCCGTCCTTCATCAGGATCTGCCTTCCCTTCTCCTCCAGCATGGCTTTAGCGTCCGGATACTCCGTCAGCGCCTCCATCAGGTCGTCCTTGGAAAGACAGAAGAGGTCCGAGTAACCGATACTCCTGATGTTCGCCGTTCTCCTGTTGCCTGCCTTACTTCCTGTTAGAGGAGAGGAAAAGAGGGTTTTTTTGTAATTCAAGCAACAAAAAAGCGACGTTAGCATTCCTCATAGACCTCGTGAATCATGTATGATGTCAGCCTCGCTCAAAAATGGATGTATGGTTCCAAAGTGATTTCTCTACAGGGAAATTAATGGGGTTTTCACATAATCGTCCCTGTCACAGTCCACATTTAACGCAGGCTTTTCAAACTTGGACGTTTTTACCTGCGTATATTTATCTCTCTACTGGAACTGGGTCCGTTGGTTTCTGTAACGTTCATTTTCAAGTTGAGGCAGTAATTTTTTTAACAACAGGCGAAACACTTTGGTGCACAGTCAGTAAACCAGTCAGTATATGCTGGCCTCAGATTACAGGAGTTTTAAAATCCTAACCGATTTTGAAATCGGGTTGCATCGTGCACTTAACCGATTCTTCTTTCTTCTTTCTTCTCTCAAAATCAAATCGCAAACAAGCTCACACTAGAAGTTTAGAAAATGACGGTGCATCGACATATTATTAAGATCATCTTGCCCGACGGAGCTGCTGTACGCAACAACTCACGTGACCATGGAGGGGTAGCGGCAGCGTTGCCAGATGGGAAATGTTAAAGTATCGTACCAGAGGCTTAAAATTATCGTATTTTGAGGAAAATTATCGTACGCGAGTCATAACCAAGAGAACAAGAGCCTACCGTTGTGCAATCTTCAAATAGGCTACTCTATGTGTCTGTAACCCTGATTTCTTGGTGGGTAGCGTTCTCCAGTCACTCTGGGCTGTGGCATCAGTACGGATTCACAGCGGACCTCTACTCATCGGCACATCACATGTTACTCTGTTACCGTTACACAAATGTGTCCCCCCGTAAACGATCAAACAATGACAGGTGGGAACTAAAATTACTTTGTCCTTAGGCAAAGTATGAGCCAGTCTCATGCTGCCACCTACTGTTAGGGAGTAGACATAGCAAGTTTACTTCCTTTCCTTCCTTGATTACAACTACTAATACTAAGTGTCACAAAATGATCAAATTATCGTACATTATGGGACTTTTGGCATTATTGATCGTACATCGTACAGAGGGCAAAATTATCGTACAAATACGATAATTATCGTACATCTGGCAATGCTGGGCAGGGGGGCAGGAGGCAGATGTTTACAAACATGGAGGCGGAACAGCTGGCTCTGGTGTGTTCAGTAGTTTGCCAAAGAAAAGGCCAGATGAATTGGGATGAGAAAATGGTTGGAGAGACATCTTCAGCAAGAACTGGAGAATTTAACCGTCAGTTTTAATATCTGTTTGTTATAACGTTGGTACGCTATCGCTAGCCTATAGTGCTAAAAGGTTTACCGTTGCTCGGGAATACCGTCAGCTGTCCCGGCCGGGACGTTAAAGTTGGATTGTCCAATGTTGAAAGGCATAATGACGTGACGTCGCCGTCCAGATTTTAACTCGCAAATATCAAACAGGTTAGAAATGATCGGGGCGGCTCCGATACGTCTTCGAACAGTTCGGGAGGGTTCAGATTTGATCTGTACACAGCTCACATCACCAGATATTCTGCGCCGAACTTCGGTTCCAACCAAGACTCAGATCCAGATTTCTCCTCCGATTGTCGGGAGGGGAAAACTCCTGTAATCTGAGTCCGGCATTAGTCAGTAAACAGTCAGTCAGTCAGTAAACAGTCAGTCAGTCAGTAAACAGTCAGTCAGTCAGTCAGTAAACAGTTAGTCAGTCAGTCAGTAAACAGTCAGCCAATCTTACCTTTAATAGCCAGGATACTGATCTCTCCGAAGTAGCTGCCGTCGCTCAGGACGACGAACTGCTTGATTCCGTCGTCGGCGACAACAGCCAGCTTCCCCTCCTTGATGATGTACATCTCTCTACCGATGTCACCCTTCTTACAGATGTAGTCGCCCGGACTGTAGACCTGAGGCTGCAGCTTCAGCACCAACTCCACCAGCAGACCGGCCTCGCAGTCCGCAAAGATACGAACCTGAGTGGAGAGAAAAGGAAGAAAAGAAAAGAAAAAGGTGTTATTAAATATAAACACTGGAATTTTTAGCATTCCTCATTAAAACCAACAGGCACATTGGCTGTGGGGAAATAACATAGCTTTGGGCTAGCAGGACCCACTGGAGGAACGCTAACATGAACAATGCTAACAGTGCTGACATTTTTAGGAGGCCTGAACAGACATGGAAGATACAAAAGTCTTGTGCGTGCAAATGTGTGATGTATCTATGTGTGTATACGTACATACTTGTGTGTGTGCGTGCATGTATGTGTGTGTGTGTGTGTGTACACCTTCTTCAGGGTGTCCAGGTGGACGTTGATGGCGATCTCGGCTCTCAGTTTGTCAGGGAGGTACTTCAGCACCTCTCTCTCATCCACCGCCTTCTTATTGGTCCACAGGTAGTCGAACCACTTTATCACTCGCTTCTCCAGGTCCTTAGTTACCTGGGGGGGGGGGGGGGGATATTAAGTAAGTAAGTATTTATGGGGCCACAGATAGTCAAGTAATGTGATTTCAAACCAACTAACTAACTAACTAACTACATGACTAGCTAGCTAACTATCTGACTCACAAGCTAGCTAACTAACTGACTGACTCACAACCAAGCGGCCAAAACCACAGGTGAATTTTGACTCAAAATCCCGCCCAACTCCATGCAAGTCAATGGGACCACAGCTCAACTTCAATGTCAATACGTTTTTATGAGGTTATGGTCTCAGTTAATTTCACTTCTTGTAATATGTGTCCATATGGCGATTTTCAAAATAATATAACGTTTATAAAACGGGGTTCTTTTCCTAGTGATTGACAGGTCGTCTGTCCAGTGATCGACAGGTCGCCGATTACGGACCAATAGCAGGCGGAGCTGCAGCTCGATCTGTCGACCCCCGGCTTCGCTTCGGCTGCTCCGGCTCCAAAAAATGTCAACATGGCAGCGATCGTAAACCCGATCTTTTGGCTTCAAAACGACCCTTCAGAAACCTGTGGGTGACGTCACACTCACTATGGCCATCTTTTTTTACAGTCTATGCTCACAACTGACTAGCTAGCTAACTAACTGATTAACTGACTCGTTGACTCACTGACTAGCTAGCTAACTAACTGCATAACTGATTAACTAGCTAACTACTGACATACTGCCTGACTGAATAACTAACTTACTTACTGATTGACTGAATAACTAACTATCTGAGTGACTAAGTAAGTAATTAACTAACTGATTGGCTAACTAACTAACCAGCCAACTAACTAACTATCATGCTAACCAGTTAACTAATTAGCCAGCTAACTAACCTTTCTGAAGCTCATGTACTGTTTGATGGCGTCGATGCGAGCCTGGAAGTCGGCCCTGGCAGCGTTCATGTTGGTGATCATGGAACCGACGTTACCGACGATGGTGGCAAAAATCAACACACCCACCTGGAGTACAATAGAATAGAATAGAATGGAATAGAATAGAATAGAATAGAATATGAAAATGTAGGCTGGGAACAGAATACTAGTACACAGTACGCACACTACTACTATACTCATTGATTGTGTAGTATTCAGTTAGTATCCCACTCACTGGTAGTGTTTACATGCAGCACATGTGTGTTCCCATAAATTGAAAGTCTGAGTATGTTAACATGCACTCTGATAAATTCGATCTTGAACCAATTAATTAATTAATTAAAACTGACAAACTGTCAAGTGACTGAAACTGTCATGTAAACGCCTTCATCACATTCTCTTCATCTTGGTGAGGTGATAACACCGCTAGATTTCTGTTCAGTCTTTCCATTTATTGGGGATGTAAATTATTTATTTTGGTTTTTTCAAACTGTGCAGGTCAAAGGTCACTAGATGCACTAATTATTAAATGTATCCATGTTAACCGGGTCATTAGAGAAATTTAGACACGATGTAAACTTTGTAATTAAAATATTGCCTAAAGCTGGTTACTTCCAGTAATCGGAGTGCTAGTACTCATTGACACTAACAATTTGGCTTTGTGACATCACTCTTTAAGCCACACCCACCAGGAAGTCTGTGACGACGAAGAAGTACTCAGAGTTCTCGACAGGGGGCGGAGTCTCTCCGATGGTGGTGAGCGTCAGCGTGGACCAGTACATGCTGTAGGCGTACTTCCTGACCAGGCGACCAAACTCTGGATCCTTAGGGTCGGGATACACAAACCTGTCTGAACCAAAACCTGGAGAGGAGGAGAGGAGAGGAGGAGAGGAGAGGAGAGAGATGAGAGAAGAGGAGAAGAGGAGAGGAGGAGAGAGGAGAGGAGGAGAGGAGGAGAGGAGAGGAGGAGAGGAGAGGAGAGGAGGAGAGAGGAGAGGAGAGGGGAGAGATGAGAGAAGAGGAGAGGAGAGGAGGAGAGAGGAGAGGAGAGGAGAGGAGGAGAGAGGAGAGAAGAGGAGGAGAGAGGAGAGAAGAGGAGAGGAGGAGGAGAGAGGAGAGGAGAAGAGAGAGAGAGAGGAGGAGAGAGGAGATGAAAGGAGGGGAGAGCAGAGGAGAGGAGCGGAAACAAGGAGAGGAGAGGAGGAAAGGAAAGATGGGGAGAGCAGAGGAGAGGAAAGGAGAGGGGAGGAGGAGAGAGTTTATACGGTATAACAGACTGAAGCAGGATGTGAACCAGTGGACAGAAGCAGAATAGAAGTGAGTTCTACTGACCGACGGCCTTGGAGAAGGAATAGTAGAGGCAGGCGTTCCAGTGGATGATGATGACGATGTACATGACGAGGTTGGAGATACGAAGCAAGTTGGGATAGTTGGTCCTGGTCTCCGTCCTCTGGAAGAACTCCAGCATCCTGCCGAGTAGAACACAGTGGAGTACAGTAGAAAATAGTAGAGTAGAACAGAGTAGAGTAGAACACAGTGGAGTACAGTAGAAAATAGTAGAGTAGAACAGAGTAGAGTAGAACAGAGTGGAGTACAGAAAAGAAGAGGAGAGAAGAGAGGAGCAGAATAAAGTAGAGCAGAACAGATTAGAGTAGAGTAGAACAGATTAGAGAAGAGTAGAGCAGAGAAGAGTATAACAGAGTAGAGTAGAACAGTAGTGTAGAACAGTAGAGTAGAACAGAGTGGAGTAGAACAGTAGAGTAGAACAGATTAGAGAAGAGTAGAGTGGAGTAGAGAAAAGAAGAGTAGAGAAGAGAGGAGTAGAATAAAGTAGAGCAGAACAGATTAGAGTAGAGTAGAGCAGAGAAGAGTATAACAGAGTAGAGTAGAACAGATTAGAGTAGAACAGAGTGGAGTAGAGAAAAGAAGAGTAGAGAAGAGAGGAGTAGAATAAAGTAGAGCAGAACAGATTAGAGTAGAGTGGACATATTGATTTCTCATGAACTATTAATTATAAAATCTTTACCAGAACACAATAAATTCTAAGCATCACAGTCAATAAAGGCAGATCGCTTTATAAGGAAATGTTTAATTTAATGTTTTCTGTAGTTCAGTTTGAAATTTACAAATTTCAAACTTTCAAAGACGCAAGCAGAGGGCGACATGGCTCACTGTGTGTGTGTGTGTGTGTGTGTGTGTGTGTGTGTGTGTGTGTGTGTGTGTGTGTGTGTGTGTGTGCGTGCCTGTTATACCTGGGCAGTATTACACAAAGCAGGATTAGCATTACAGTTAATAGGATTAAACAGACCAGAAACATCTCAGGCTATTCAAAGTACAATTTCCGGCATTTTTTTTTTTTTTTTACAACAGATTTGCGTGCTTTGTGTCCGTCTGAGCTGAAGCACGACTCTGCTTCAGCTGCAGCTCTCCACACATTCTCTTAAAAGTCAGATTCACAAGGGTTTTCGTCAGGTTTCTCCTCCTGAAGAGGTTCGAGTCGTGTTCAGAGCAACCTGAGGGAGTCGCTCACCTCGACTTCCACCGTCCGCTGGCACGTTGTGACTGTGGACACTTTAAAGTTAACGGGGGAAAATGACTGTGACTGCAGCATGATGTCATAAAACTTAGTGAAATGAGCGCAAAGTCAGAAACGCAGATTATGTGAAAATTACGTTCCTCCACCACAAACTGGATTCTGTAGCAACATGAATTGGACACGACATTTTAGTGAAGGTTAGTGAAGAACTATTTTTCTCTGCCACAGTTGGGTGAACTTGCTAGCCGTTGTTCGGCCTCTTGCTGCAACAACGAGTCCAAACTGTTTGTCAGAATATCTCAGGAAAACGATACGGAGAACGACCGACGTATTTCTCTCCGCGGCCCGGAAAGCGGCGGCACCGACCGTTTCCACTCGGCGGATCGTCTTCTACTGAACTCTACTGTTTACGATCCGGAACTAGATCGCTCCGCCAGGAACCGCCTTTCACCCCACAGCGCTCTGTGCTGCGGCAGAGAAAAATAGTTCTGTGATTTCCTGATTGGTGAAAGTTGAGTAACGGAGGAAGTGAGTCTGTTTCCTCTCGACTCTGTGGAGACACAGACGGCTTCTCTGGAATATTCTGACAAACAGTTTGGACTCGTTGCAGCAAGAGGCAGCGGAGCTTCAACTGACAGCTGACTGGAGACAAGACTGTCTGTGGGTCCAACAGCTACAGACAATACTGTCTGTGGGTCCAACAGCTACAGACAATACTGTCTGTGGGTCCAAGAGCTACAGCAGGAGGAGAGGAGTTATATAAAGGAACAAAATCAATGAACTGATCCTTTAACTTTATGCAACTAAAACGACTTTAGCTAAAAATTTAAATGTGACACACAGTAGAAATTTACGGCGACCGGCATTGAAGTCAAACTCATCACCCATCCTCCACCCGACCACAACACACCCTGACTCTCCACTGAGCTGCTTCAATGTGACTCTACTTCCTGTTTATAGTCGTGCCTCCTTCACGGAACCATTTCCTGCTGGGAAAACTGAATTCTCTCACTTTTCGTGCACGTATTTGCATTTTAAGACTTTGGGCTTATTTCACAAATTTTCAGGAGATCAGGTGGGGCTATGGCCATGTTTGATGTGTGTGTGTGTGTGTGTGTGTGTGTGTGTGTGTGTGTGTGTGTGTGTGTGTGTGTGTGTGTGTGTGTGTACCTGTTGAACCTGA
>NC_136019.1:578071-635571 GCF_048128805.1 Centroberyx gerrardi | reverse complement strand
AGAAGAAGAAGACCAGTTCACTACATCACTACCAGTCACCAGTCTGAACCTAAATTCTGATCTAAAGGCTTCTGCTTAAACGCTTGAAATTAGTTTCTTAGACAAATATAAATAGTGAAGTTGATCCTATGTATGAATTTCTTTCATGTTTCTGTAAAGGCTTTGGGCTGAGCTGTGAATGGAGTGGGAATCTAAACTATATTAATTATGCTCGGCTAAATTTATTATTATTAATTATTAACTATTCCATCTGTCATGTTTAGGGTTTGTTTGTTTTTGACTCCGCCCCCTCCTGACCGGCATGGCACCAGACGACGCCAAAAGCGCCGATGGAGACTGTGAATCTTGTTTCCGTGACAACTCACCTGTCCCCCTCCCCCGCCTCTCCTGGCTCCTCCCCCATGTCCTGTAGGACGATGGTGGGCGGAGCTAACCTGGGGTTGGAGGACGGGTCTGACGGGTCTGACGGAGCAACCTTCGCCGACATGGAAGTGCTTCCTCTGGCTTCCTGTTGAGAGAGAGAGAGAGAGAGAGAGAGAGAAAAACCTTGAATCTCCATAACGTCAACATCTCAGGAACTAAAGGAAGAAAGCTGGATGACAATGCTCTTTTAACATTATCTGATTTGAAAGGGTTTCATCAGCCCAAGAGGTTTTGAGGATGAATTTTCTCAACCCATAGAGGAACCATGCTTAAATCTGGGGTGAAAACATGTTGTTCAAACTGGAGTTGCAAGGTTTTCACAACAAAAACCAGAACTATTGGCTTTCAAAAACCCCATATATATCTTGAGCTTTATAAAAACATGTTGCATGTCCAAGGAAGTGCCTGAAATAACTCATGCAGAGCTGAATTGGGTCGTTTTCCATTGGCTCTTTTAGTCTAAAAACTAGAATAAAGTTCTGGGAACATGCTGCTTGCTGACCCTCTGGAACAACTTTCCATGAAGATACATGAGAATACATGCACAGTTAAATTTATAAAGAAAATATAACCTGATGTACTTTTGTAATTGGCTAGAAGAAATCAAAACAAACCCTAAACTTAGCTGCTTTAAATCTCTGGAAAGAGATACAAACGAGACACAAACGAGATTGAAGATGAGATGCTAAATATCGTCCTATCAGTGATGTGGATTTCCCAAGTGAGAGTAAAGGGCTTCCAATCGCTAACATGAAAAGATTAAATTGAATTAGATGAGGAAAGCTGTGCTATTGATACTGCTGCAAATTTTGGTGATGTCCTCCGGCGGCCATATTGGAGGTCGTCAGCTCTGTGAACAGCTGATTGTGTTTCTAAACGTCTCAACAGAATCTAACAGACATTTTGACTGGGAACTGATCACTTCATCACTGATCCATCTGATTGATTTAGTGTTTAGATAATGTCAGCTTGTTAGCTAGCTAACATAGTATCTGGTCAGCTAACATCACTGTCTTGTTGTTAACACATCTGATTAGCACACTAGCTAACGTATCTAGTAGCAGCTAGCGTTAGCGTGTTCACATTAACATCAGTGTGTTTGCCGGCTAGTTAGCTAGCTAACAGTTTGTTCAGGTTAACTGAGCTGACTCTTCTCAAGCTACAACTCAGAGTGTTTTGGAGTAGAGACTAGGGCTAAAGACAAGACAGTTTACTGTGTCACAGTAACCAAATCCACCTTATCACACTATTCACTTTTACTGAGAACGTTACTGAATGGATCTACAGCCACACCACAACAAGCTGACTCAGCTGCTCTCTGCTTCTAGCTGCTTCATACAGATTTACACTTTATTAACTAACAGAATATTCTCCAGTGTTCCTCCATCATGGAGACAGAAGTGGACAATGTAAGAATTGCGATGCAACTGCAATACCTCGTTTATCCTTGTTTTAAAATATTTTTAATTGTATTTTTGTTCTGCAAGGATACTTGTTAAATGTTGTATGTATTTGTGTGTATCGCACAAAATATCAACTATTGGTGCCTTCAATCCAAAAAATCGACATTCGTGTCAGCCTTCAATAATCCATATTTGTTGAACCAGAACGATCATCTTTACCTCAGAAAGTTTTTTACATGTTTATTCTTCCATCTTTTTTGTATGTATCATGTAGTAATATGATATTATATATATATATGTATATCATATAGTAATACCTTATATACTAATTATACCTCTCCTCTCAATTCTATTATCTCCTTACTCACCTGTCAGCCGGTAATCCGTCGCCCTTGGTTATGCAACCTAGATCCACCAACCGCCCATCAAACTCATCGTCATGGAAACAGAGAAAGTCCCCCCCGCCCCTTTAAATCCTACAAGTTCGGCGTCCAGAGAGAAAAGCGGTGAAAAGAGCGGGATGGAGCGAAGGAGCGGAGAGTTCGTCCGGCGGCGGTGGGTTTCCCGGCAGAAGAGTCTCCTCTGTCACCCTGACAGGGATAAAGGGATTAGAGGGAGGATGATGCTGTCTCTCTCTCTCTCTCTCTCTCTCTCTCTCTCTCTCTCTCTCTCTCTCTCTCTCTCTCTCTCTCTCTCTCTCTCCACCTGTCTATCTGTCACACCGGCACCCCTGGGTGTCACCTGGGTCCGGTCTCCATCCATACCTGAGTCTAAAGATGGCCAAATGAGATCTGGTAGTTTCTGTAATGGAGAGCAAAGGTCAATGAGCAGCTGGTAGTTTTAATTGATCACACTGACCAAAATAATATCTAATCAATCATCTGTGTAGGCATTTAGTGGATTGCAGCAGATATGGAGGTTTTGGTGGTAAATGATGATGGTGTATTTGGTGTAACTGGTGTGTGTGAGTGTGCGTGTGTGTGTGTGTGTTTTACTTTTACTGAACCAGGCAGGTCAAGTAATGAGAAAAAGAGAAAGGGGGGGTGAAGGAGGTGGAGATGAGGGAGGAGGAGGAAGAGAAAGGGTGTGTGTGTGTGTGTGTGTGTGTGTGTGTGTGTGTGTGTGTGTGTTTTGCACAGACAGCTGCAGTGTTGGAAATACAGGAACAACCTGCAGGGTCGTTCCAGTGGGCGGCAGCCATTTTTAATCTTTTATTTACTAACAAGAAGAATAAAGTAAATTTGTGATGATGCTTCCTCACTGGAAAACACCTGAGAGTCTGTTTATATTGGAAAATTACTACTATTACTGGAGGAAGAAAGGAAAGGAAAGAAGGGGGAAGAAAGGAAGGTAGTAAAGAAGGAAGGAAGGAAAGGACTGAAGAAAGAAATGAGAAGAAGAAGAAGAAGAAGAAGAAGAAGAAGAAGAAGAAAGAAAAGCAGCTAAAATGTTAGGAAAGAGAAAGAATACAAGGAAGTAAGAAGGAAAGAAGCAAAAAGGAAGGAAGCAAAGCAATAAAAGTGCAACAAGGAAGAAAGCAGGGTTGTAAAGAAGAAAGGAAGGAAGAAGGAAGAAAGGAAGGGTGGAAGGAAAGGTAGTAAAGAAGGAAGGAAGGAAGGAAAGAGGAGACAAGTAGAAGTGAGAGCAGCAGATTACTGACAGTGGGGCAGATTTCAGTTGATCCTGCCGAGTCAGCCATCTACCCTAATACCACACACACACACACACACACACACACACACTGGTCTAATTCCCAATAAGCCTATCAAAGCTGCCTGTTAAACGAGGAGGGTTTGTTTGGCGTAACGTGAAGTTGTCCAAATCACACCGAACCACACGAGATGTCAAAACGAGAACTTGTCGACAAGATGGCAGACCGTATGGAGTGAGAATATTTTCCAGAGATAACCGTTTAAATTGAAGTGTTTAAGTCATTTTTCATACAGTAGTAACACACTGGTATTGTTACCGGAGTTGATAATCTATTAAAACTTAACCTACCTCGCTTAGCGTTGTTATTAAAGTAGTCAATATTTTTTGCTTAACGTAAATTCGTTAATTTACGTTTTTTAACACGTTATTTGTAAAATGAATCTAAATTAATGCGTTAAATTTGACAGCCCTAATATATATATATAGATAGATAGATTCAAACTACATCACTTTACAAATAATTTTGAATAATTTTGTAAGAACTGTCTTTATTAAGCCATGTCTAATCAACAAAAGCAAATAAAAGTAAAAATCATAATTTTCATAGGATTTGTTGACTGTAAGCAATGCATTAAAAAACACCAGCCTTATCCTTTAAGATATGTAATGGAGCATTCTGTCATCCTGCTGGCTGGAGAGTGGCTCTCTGCTGACATCTAGTGGTTTAAATTGTCAACAACAAATTGATTAGGAGAAAATCAGTTGAACCCCAAACTGAGTGGGCTGTCAACGATTCCTCGCACTGAAATAAACCTGTATGTAGATGATTTACACACTGTGGGCCTGCTTTCAACTTTTGATAATTGGTGCATGAAATTCCTTAGGTACAAATTTGAATGGACTTGTAGCAGAGTATTTTCACAGGGTATTTCTGCTTTTACTCCATTAAATTATCTCTAAAAATCATAAGTGTTCATTTAACCCAGAGTGTAATAATCAACACTACACCAGTGTTTCCATTGGTGCACAACCAAAAGAGTTAATTTAACACTTGAGACAGTATTAACCAGCCGTCCAGAGCCAGATCAGCAATAGAGATCAATCAAATCCTATCAAGTAGAATTTGATCCCTTGTTTATTTGGAAGAATCTGCTCTGAGAGAGGCTGCTGTTCACCTGGACTTCTGTCAAAACTATTTTTGAAGTGAAGCTATGATCAAAACAGTCATTCTTCTACATTCTCTAATTGTGTTAACTTCTTGTAAATGGAATAATGGTGACGTTTAAGAGTTTATGAATTTGCTGGGGACCCCCTGGAACCCCCTCGAGGACCCCTGGTGGTCCCCGGACCCCACGTTGAGACGTAGACTACACCACGGGTACGCTGGTACCTACCCCCGATTCTGACGTCGCCCCCCTCTGTTTAAAGCAAAAACTGACTGATCCCACAGTGTTGTCCTCCTGAACCGTACGTTAATATGTTGTGGGTTCAAATCCAGGCTTGTCCTTTCCAAAGTCGTTAGTTGTCAAAAACAAGTATAACAATTGCTGCTTGCGGCTATATTTTCTCATTGAAACAGAATCAATTAAACTGATAGCCTAAATGTTGGTACTATAAAAACGTTTTAAAATGTTTTTTATTTTGACCTGAACTTTCATGTGTTCCTACAGACATTTATTTTTGCAATGAAAACAACTACAGCAGGGAGGCAGAGATGAAATCCTACATAACCGGAACACAGACACGTGACACTGAGGCGTGTCTCTCTGTTGCCATTGCCTATATAAAGTAGTACCCTACAGGCATCCAGCTCTCTACAACATCAGACCCGCACCGCCTCATGGCTTTAACATCCGCGACACTCTTGGCTCTGTGGATCTTACACGTGGTGTCTTCATCTCACGGTGAGCTGCTCATTTGAATGTATACACGGGTGCAGAGGTGTTAGGATCTTGAAACATTGGGGGCCCAGCCCAGAAATCTTTCGATTTTCACCTGATAATTGCACCATTTTCAAGTTATTTCAGAGTAAAATGAATATAAGATGTGAGACACTGCGCTCTACCAAAAGGTTCCGGTCAGGTGCGTAGGCCGGCTTTCACAACATGAAATCAAAATAAACAAAATGAGTACAATCTGAGTTCTCATTCAACTATGTTATTTTTTTTTTTTTCAGCAGCAGGAGTAAAACCCTTAGAAAAAGTAGCTCTTTTGGTGTCCTAATGTAGACGACAGACGACAGTTACATTTTACCTTCACATGAGTTGAAGAAATGCGACTATGCTGTATAGGCTACATGTCCGAACTGCTGTTTATTAATGTGATTACGACTGGACTACTCCGAATATCTTACTGCGATTACGCTTAGCTCGACTATGAGCAGAATAACAGAGTCTGGTGTTTATGGGTTCTGCCTTACTCGCATTATTGCCTTAATCTGTTTCCATCGCCATGTTGCCAGTTGCTTCCTGAATTGCAAAATGATTTGAGAGCATTTGACTCCTATTGATAAAATTGTTTGGAAAAGTCATTTTTATTTCCAGTGTCATATTTCATGCGAACATACGTAAATCACTCGTCAACGACACAAGTTAACGGAAGTTAAATGTGAGGTTTGATGACCTTGATTGGGTTTCCTGTTTTTTGTATGCAACTACTTCGAAGTACTTGGTTCATTTTTATAAACTGGATCTCTAGATTTTCAGATCTAACGAACTCTGGTTCGGACCTTAAGCGGACTTTGTGGTGTGAAAGCGCCATAAAAGATTAACTTCAAATACACAATATCTCATTATGAATTCTTGTAGTTGTTTTTCCAATTTGTAGGATAGGTTGGGCTCTTGTGAAAACCTTTCACAAGCAAAACCGTCACAATACTGGATCCTGACCGTATGAAGTGTCAAACGAACAAAATTCATGACAGCTGCTCTTGCGATTTGAAAAAACACAAATCGTCTGATTAGCAACTTAGTCACCAGACGAGTCATGAGGTCTCCCAGCCAGAAGCCAGAGCTGTTCAGCTGTTTAGACTGTTGTATTGTTAGGTAGTTCAGATGTGAAGAGGAAATTACGATAATGTAATTGGGGAAATATTGACTTGATACTAGCTGCTGCCAAGGTTCCCTCCAATCCCTCGAATTCCCTCTGATCCTCTGCCGTCTGCCTAAATATTATTACGAAGCACTTTTCGGTTTTCATCCTCAAATGTTTTTCTGGTGGCTTTCAGGTGAGGTAAAGTGATGCACCCTCTCGCGGCCATTTTGGAGGTCCTCAGCCTTTGACAACAACAGATGAGAACCAATGTTTCGACTCGACTCGGTTGTTTCACCAGTATGGAATAGACGTGCAGAATTTCAGTGATGCTTTTGACTGGGAACTGATCATTTCATCACTGGTACAATAATTGATCAGACAGGGCTTAAATCTATATTTGTGTTTCTAAACGTACAGCCTCGTTAGCCTCTATGTATAAACCAGGAAACCTGAAGACGGGTGTGTCTCTCCGTCGTGTCAGATTTGATGTCAGACTGCCAACTATGTGCGCAGAAACTGGGCAAGTAACATATGTGTTGTACCACAGTCCAACCACTCACTGTAGTATGAAGCTGCCGCTCCTTCATTCACTATAATCTCCCTGGCTCTCAAACCGGAATGACAGCGTATATTGCCAAAGGTGGCTCACTAAGAAGTTATAATAAGAGAGTTACTGTAGTATTTATTTATTTTATTTAACCTTTATTTTACCAGGTTGTCTCATTGAGATGCAATCTCTTTTTCAAGAGAGACCTGGTATGGAGAGTATAGTCTATCACAACAGAAACTAAGTACTTGGCCACCTATTGTTGTATGTAATCCTTTTCTTCTGAACAGAACTGACTTTCCATGAATAAAACTGCACCAAATTTTGCAGGGTGGTCAAAAGGTTGATATTATAGCTTGAAGTGGTCGACACATCTCCCCTTTGCTGACCGTTCACATGATGTTGGTCTTGGGTCTACTTCTCTGTATCATGAGTGATGTGTTAGAAGATTAATTGAGCCCCATTTACATGCTAGTATCATGTGGGAACCTCATGTAATTAATGAATTACTCCCCAGCCTTTGTCTCTTGTGAACAATGTATATTTTATCACCTGGCTGCAAAAACAATTTCCCCATGGGGACAATAAAGTTGAAGTTGAATTTGTCACTTTCTGATTTAGGAAAAGCAAAACTTGAAGTTTGCATTGGAAATGCAGTCAAAACCTTCCTTAGTTTGACTACTGCCTCCATTTTTCATGACAGCAGGAAGATAGAAATGGCATATCTAGAAGTTGAGGAGAACCATAAAAAAATTACAAAATTACGAATTACGAAAATTGGAATTTGATTCACACAGGATTAGTATTATAAAGGGACCTCTGTCTTCGCCAAAATACACAAGGTCATTTGTTTTAAAAATTTCTACTTTACAAGATTCGCGTGGAATTAAAAATCACGGATGATTTCCACAGTTATTACAAATCACTGGATGTCTACAGGTAATAAGAGTCCTGTGCGAATGGGGCTCATGTCAAAACAGATGAGTGTTGACTACAGGTCCTGACTGTGGAGTCCTTTTGAGTTTAAATTGGTAAAAATTGAAGTATTTCTTGATGGAAGAATTATATTGTTGACTTCTCTGCTCTGTTTTTTTTTCCATTGTCCTTTAGGCCTGCAAAATCTGACAGCGCATCCAGGAGACAATGTCACTCTGGAGTGTCGGGCTCCCAGCAATGTCTCCATCATCATGTTGAGGTGGAGCAGACCTGACCTGGAGCCAGAATACGTCTTCTTCTACCGGGACGAACTCCCGGATCCGACCCACCAGAATCCATCTTTTGCGGGCCGGGTGGAGCTGCTTGACAGAGAGATGAAGAATGGCGACCTGTCTTTAACTCTTAAGAACGTGAACAGGAACGACACTGGAACATACAAGTGTCGTGTTGCAACACGTGGAACAAGTAGCAGTAACATTGTCTCTGAGCACAGCAGCACCATCAACCTCATGGTTGAAGGTGAGTTCAGCTGATACAGGATGCCAGCTATACCAGAGTTTGGCTGGACTCTGCTCCATGTTAGTGGCCGATTATGAAGAGGCACTACATGGAAATATAAGATAGATAATATGTTAACATGTTTATAAAACATTTCATAAAGCTATAGTTGATAAGGGGTTGTATAAATGGTTTTGTGAAACTGCAGTAGATATTGGGTGATGTGAGTCCATGTAGAAAACTGCCTAAGATCACCAGACGAGTCATGAGGTCTCCCAGCCAGAAGCCAGAGCTGTTCAGCTGTTTAGATGACTGTTGTATTGTTAGGTAGTTCAGATGTGAAGAGGAAATTACGATAATGTAATTGGGGAAATATTGACTTGATACTAGCTGCTGCCAAGGTTCCCTCCAATCCCTCAAATTCCCTCTGATCCTCTGCCATCTGCCTAAATATTATTATGAAGCACTTTTGGGTTTTCATCCTCCGTCAATCAATGCTCTGACGATGCAAAATATTTTTCTGGTGGCTTTCAGGTGAGGTAAAGTGATGCACCCTCTCGTGGCCATTTTGGAGGTCCTCAGCCTTTGACAACAACAGATGAGAACCAATGTTTCGACTCGACTCGGCTGTTTCACCAGTATGGAATAGACGTGCAGAATTTCAGTGATGATTTTGTCTGGGAACTGATCATTTCATCACTGGTACAATAATTGATCAGACAGGGCTTAAATCTATATTTGTGTTTCTAAACGTACAGCCTCGTTAGCCTAATAAGAGAGTTACTGTAGTATTTATTTATTTTGTTTAACCTTTTTTTTACCAGTTTGTCTCATTGAGATGCAATCTCTTTTTCAAGAGAGACCTGGTATGGAGAGTATAGTCTATCACAACAGAAACTAAGTACTTGGCCACCTATTGTTGTATGTAATCCTTTTCTTCTGAACAGAACTGACTTTCCATGAATAAAACTGCACCAAATTTTGCAGGGTGGTCAAAAGGTTGATATTATAGCTTGAAGCGGTCGACACATCTCCCCTTTGCTGACTGTTCACATGATGTTGGTGTATTTCCTTGTTCCTGGAAAGATTTGCAGCAGGTCAGAACAGTTTTTACACCCACAGACTGTAGAGTCAGCCAGCTAGTGGAACAGGTAGGAGTTCAGTATCTTGCTCAAGGAAACTTCAGCAGGTATCAAGAGGGATCGATTCCTCCAGTTGGTGGACAATCTCACTAACCACTGACCCATACTGCCGCCCTCAGGGGAAAAAGGACTTGTATTAAGAAAGGCCAGGTGACCACAAACCAATGCAACAGTGTGTGAGAATCTGTTCCCTTTTTTTTTCTGTGGACGTAATTACTTCTTTCTGACATACTTATCGCCCATCTCATAGGAGTTCGACAGCAGTCACCCAACTTGGGTCTACTTCTCTATATCATGAGTGATGTGTTAGAAGATTAATTGAGCCCTATTTACATTTAGTATCATGTGGGAACCTCATGTAATTAATTAATTACTCCCCAGCCTTTGTCTCTTGTGAACAATGTATATTTTATCACCTGGCTGCAAAAACAATTTCCCCATGGGGACAATAAAGTGATTTAGGAAAAGCAAAACTTGAAGTTTGCATTGGAAATGCAGTCAAAACCTTCCTTAATTTGACTACTGCCTCCATTTTTCATGACAACAGGAAGATAGAAATGGCATATCTAGAAGTTGAGGAAAAATAAATTGTGAACCATAAACAAATTACAGAACTACAAATTACTAAAATTAGAATTCACAATGATTCACACAGGATTAGTATTATAAAGGGACCTCTGTCTTTGCCAAAATACACAAGGTAATTTGTTTTCAAAATTTCTACTTTACAAGATTCGATTCCACAGTTATTACAAACCACTGGACGTCCACAGGTAATAAGAGTCCTGTGCGAATGGGGCTCATGTCAAAACAGATGAGTGTTGACTACAGGTCCTGACTGTGGAGTCCTTTTGAGTTTAAATTGGTAAAAATTGAAGTATTTCTTGATGGAAGAATTATATTGTTTACTTCTCTGCTCTGTTTTTTTTTTCCATTGTCCTTTAGGCCAGGAAGTGGTGACAGCACATCCAGGACAGGATGTCACTCTGGAGTGTCGGGCTCCCAGCAATGTCTCCATCATCGTGTTGGAGTGGAGCAGACCTGACCTGGAGCCAGAATACGTCTTCTTTTACCGAGACAAACTCTCAGATCCGACCCACCAGAATCCATCTTTTGCGGGCCGGGTGGAGCTGTTTGACAGAGAGATGAAGAACGGCAACCTGTCTTTAAGTCTTAAGAACGTGACCAGGAACGACACTGGAATATACGAGTGTCGTTTTGTGACAGTTGGAACAAGACGCAGTAAGAGAGCCAACATTGACTCTGAGCCCAGCAGCATCATCACCCTCATGGTTGAAGAGCCAGGTGAGTTCAGCTGATACAGGATGCCAGCTATACCAGAGTTTGGCTGGAGTCTGCTCCATGTTAGTGGCCGATTATGAAGAGGCACTGCATGGAAATATAAGATAGATAATATGTTAACATGTTTATAAAACATTTCATAAAGCTATAGTTGATAAGGGGTTGTATAAATGGTTTTGTGAAACTGCAGTAGATATTGGGTGATGTGAGTCCATGTAGAAAACTGCCTAAGATGTTTCCAACCACACGCCAACATGGGTTTGATGATGAGGAGATGGAGGCTTTTCTCCTGACCAGTCATCATTTACCTGACAGATCTGTTTTCTGCTCTTCAGATGCCATAGATGAACATGACAGTAGTGGACAGGCCAGTCATGTACCTGCTGCAGTGGGAGGAGTCGTGGGAGTCATTATTGGTGTGATTGTTGGAGTCCTTATCCTTAAGAAAATCAGAAAACATAATGAAAAAAATAATCTGGGCGAGAATTCAGAGATGACTGGTGATGATGAAGAAAGTGACCAACAGCTCATCTGAAATGTCACAGATCGCTTTCCACCCGACTTACTGTATGTTGTGGGACACAAAATGACAAAACAAAACCACGACTCAGAAAACAAAGCAACAAATAAGAGAGCAACACAGCAATTCAGAAAACGCAATGCAAAGTCAGAAGTCTGTGACGGTCCCCTGGCTTGTTTTTCATGTTCTATGTTGTTTATTTCTATAGTGCAGCAGGTACCTGGAGGGCGGAGTGTGATGATCGTAGTTGGAAGCACCTGGGCCCGGTGCTCCCGTTCTATAAAGACCATGTATCCAATAGCGGGAAATAGGCGCTTTTGTTTGGGGGATGCAGTAGTTTTCTAGTTAGTTTTGGCAAGGTCATTTGTTTGCGCGGAGTGGGGGAGTTGTTTTGCTCGTGTGTGTAAATGGAAATCAATGTAAGGTAGGTGTTGTCTGGCTGGTGTACGGAAAGTTACTTTGACGTAAACGAGTGTTCCCCTGTCAGGTTCAGTGGCATTACCCCTTTGGGTTTCGTCTTATTTGTTGTTTTGCTAGTGCTGCGGAGACCGTGGTTAGAGCATTTGGCTCGGGGGCACATCCATGGTTCGGGGGGGTCGCCAGTTTCTGGTTGCTTTCCCTCGCCACTGGGCTTCAGTGCGTAAATACCCACCACCAGTAACTGCATGAAGACCAGGGTTGAGTTTAGGTAGGTAGATTATGGTTAGGCAGTCAGCTAGAGGGGTGGACTCATATGCTGTTTATGCCATAGTCTTTGGCCTGTGCACCAGCTTAGCTTTCACAATTCGTTGCATTGATTTCACGCACACTGATGCTGATAGTCGGAAATATTCCTCTGTGAAGGCAGCTGTGTTGAAGGCCTATGAGTTGGTTCTGGAGGCCTACCGGCAACGGTTTAGGACCTGGAAAAAAGGAGAGAAGCAGAGTCATCTTCAGTTCGCACGTGATCTGACTACCCATTTCACTCGTTGGTGTTCCGCGTTGGGTGTTGATGATTTTGAAGGATTGTGTGAACTTATGGTGCTGGAGCAATTTAAAAATTGTGTTCCTGTGCGTGTGGCGACGTACATCAGTGAGCAGAAAGCAGGAAATGCGGCTGCAGCGGCGGCTCTCGCTGATGATTATGTGTTGACGCACAGAGGCAGTTTTGGAGAGCCCAGGGCTGGTAATGGTAACAGGGACACTGGTGCTGACGGTGTTGTGGAGTCATTTGGCCGGCATGGTAAAACTTTTCAAGTTGAAAGTAAAGGTAACAGTAATCTACGTAATCCAGAAAAGGTTTGTAATTACTGTCACAAACGAGGACACTGGAAGTGGACTGGACTGTCACTTGTTGAAGTTTAAGCCTAAAAATGCTGCTTTTGGTGCTCATGTAAAAGGGGTTGGGTTGGCCGCGCCCGTTCCACAAGTCGTGACTCCTGATAGTGTCAATGTTGATTGGTATGAAAAGGACTCTTGTCCCGCGGGGTTGGAGCCCTACCGGCCATTTATCCCGAAAGGTTTTGTGTCTATGGCAGGAGGTGGAGTGAAGGTGCCAGTGACGATTTTGAGGGACACGGGGGCTTTTGACTCGTTTATCCAGGCTGGAGTGCTGCCCTTATCTAAGGAATCTGAAACGGGCAGTTCCGTTCCCGTTCGTGGTTGTATAAATGGTTTTGTGAAACTGCAGTAGATATTGGGTGATGTGAGTCCATGTAGAAAACTGCCTACGATGTTTCCAACCACACGCCAACATGGGTTTGATGATGAGGAGATGGAGGCTTTTCTCCTGACCAGTCATCATTTACCTGACCCGACCCTGATTTACCTTATCTAAGGAATCTGAAACGGGCAGTTCCGTTCCCGTTCGTGGAATGGATTTAAATGTTTTGTTGGTTCCATTGCATAAAGTGATGCTCCAGTGTGATTTGTTCCAGGGTGAGGCTAAACTAGCTGTGCGCCCGGAGTTGCCGATCCAAGGAGTTTCAGTCATCCTGTGGCACGGTGGCGCAGTGGTAGCGCTGTCGCCTCACAGCAAGAAGGTTCTGGGTTTGATTCCCACCTGGGTCGCTGTTGGCACTGGGGGTATGTTCTCCCCATGCCTTCGGTGCCTAGTGCCCAGGTGGGTTATCTCGTGAAAAAGGGACCTTTCTGTGTGGAGTTTGCATGTTCTCCCCGTGCTCACCTGGGGTTTCCTCCATATGATAAGAACCCCCCACTAAAAACATGCAAGAAGATCGTCGCCTGACCAGCGATGGTCCAAGAAGGACCATCGCTGCGCAGGCGCCGCGCTGCAGGCTGCCCACCGCTCCTGGCCTGACCGAGGAGGAGGACGAGCCAGGATGGGATAAAAGCGGAGAATAAATTTCACGGCGCCATTTCAGCGTGTGTGTGTGCCGCCGCCGAACACGTGTGTGCATGCGGGTGGTCGTTTGTGACGAAAATAAAGACGGGTTTGTCCGTCCTTGTTTGTATAACGATTTGGTAGGTGCTCGGGTGTGGGCAGATGTCCCCACCTGTGATGGTGGCGCCGGTGCCACTGGTGAGGCTGGAACCGGACGAAAGTGAACGTGATTTCCCCGAGGTTTTTACAGCTTGTGCGGTAACGTGCGCAATGGTGGCTTCAAAATCTGAATCTGTGTCTCAATCAGATATGGGAAATGTTTCTGAGAAGTTCTCACTACCTCTGTCTGATTTTCCTATGTCAATGTCCCGCAGTGACCTGGTTGCAGAGCAGCAGGCTGATCCCTCCCTGAAGGAGCTGGTTCAGCTGATTCGGCCTGAGAGTGAGGTGCTGGACAGTGCTTGTGGTTATTTTCTGAGGAAGTGGGTGCAGCACAGTGGGAGTTTTGTGGGGGATCCTGTCTTCCAAATAGTTGTGCCAGCTAAACTTCGTCAGTCAGTGTTAAAAGTAGCTCATGATGAGTCTGGACACTCCGGTGTTAGAAAAACGTATGACCGGATTTTAAGACATTTCTTTTGGCCTCGTATGAAGAGAGATGTCTCTGCGTTTATTAAAACTTGCCATACATGCCAGCAGACTGACAAACCTAATCAGACACTAAAACCTGTGCCACTGTGTCCCATTCCTGCAATCAGCCAACCTTTTGAGCACTTGATAATTGACTGTGTGGGTCCTTTGCCTCGATCTAAGTCAGGTGCAAGCTATCTTCTGACTGTTATGTGCCAGAGTACCCGTTATCCTGCCGCGTACCATCTGCGCACAATAACTACTAGGTCTGTAGTGCGAGCGCTCTCACAGTTCTTTTCCATATTTGGCATTCCGAGAGTAATTCAGTCCGACCAAGGTTCAAATTTCTCTTCCCACATGTTTTCACAGGTGTTGAAGCAGCTTCGTGTCCAGCACAACCAGAGCTCGGCTTATCATGCTCAGAGTCAGGGGGCATTGGAGCGCTTCCACCAAACCTTAAAGTCCATCTTGCGCGCATACTGCACGGAGTTGGGTAAAGACTGGGAAGAGGGTTTGCCCTGGTTAATGCTTGCAGCGAGAGAGGTAACGCAAGAGAGTACAGGGTTTAGCCCAAATGAACTTGTACAATGTGATGCCTTTTGGGCTTCGGAATGTGCCAGCTACGTTCCAGCGTCTTATGAACCGTGTTATTGGTGATTTGCAAGGGTGTGCGGTTTATTTAGATGATGTAGTTGTTTTTTCAGACACCTGGGAAACTCACCTGGAACGTATCCGGGAACTGTTCACCCGTTTGGCGGAGGCGAGGCTCACAGTTAACCTTGCCAAGTGTGAGTTTGCGAGGGCGACCGTGACCTACCTCGGCCGAGTGGTTGGGTAAGGCCAAGTGCGTCCTGTTGGTGCAAAAGTTCAGGCCGTAGAGCAGTATCCAGTCCCAACAACAAAAAAGGAGCTGATGCGTTTTCTCGGCCTCGTTGGTTACTAAAGAAGTTTTTGCAGAAACTTTTCAATGGTTGTGGCCCCGCTCACTGATTTGCTTAGGGGAAAGGCAAAATTTATCTGGTCCCTGGTCTGTCAAAAAGCATTTGAACAGGTAAAAACGCTCCTTTGTTCCGCTCCTGTCCTGGCTGCCCCGTGCTTTGACAGGCCATTCAAACTCTGTGCGGATGCCAGCTATGTAGGCGCGGGGTCCGTACTCATGCAAGTTGATGATCTGGGGATAGACAAGCCTGTTAGCTTGTCTAGCTAGAGAACCGGCACCTTGTCTCTGCCTGTTGAGGTTGGTAGATTTAAGGGTATAACTAAAGAGCCATGTTTTTTACAGTTTGTGATACAGGAGATATTGAAAATTAATTTAATTTTGTATTTCATTTCGCTAGATGCTGTGACTTGAGAATACCTATGATAAAAATCTTGAAGAAATAACCAAGGCAACTCCTCTTTGAGGCATCAAAAGGCAAAATACTTTATTACACCATAGAAGCATTAAAATTGCCAATATGTTTCAGCCATAGGGCCTTCTTCTTCTATGATGTAATAAAGTGTTTAGCCTTTTGATACGTTTTTTGCCCAGAGCACTCTCTTGTACTACAGAACCCACCAGTAGCACTCCTATATCTGATTTTTACTTGATGCAAGCAAAAATGCGTGAATATATTGTGAATATTATTTTATGATGAGAAGACATTTAGCTAAAACAAAAAGTTTTAGCTAAGTTTATAGAAAGAGCAGAAGGAAAAATGTCTTGCACTCATATACTAAATATGATAAATTATTTTTATTTCCTGATGTGTAATAGAACTACTGCACTTTAGACAGGTCTATGTGCCTGTGTAGGCCTTTTTAAGTCAATACTTATGTTACTGTATGTGTTTTGTTTTTATACTGATTCTACATCTGGGAGTGTGTCCTTTTGTCTCCATCAATTCATTCTAAAATTGTGTAAAATTGTCACGTAATGATTTTTTCTCTCCAAATGGATATATAGCACTTTGTAATATAACTTTTAGCAGATAATAGACAGCAAAGCTACTTTCTGGAAACTTTACTGCATCACCTTTTCAGATAATTGGGGTAGTAATAATATGTAAAACATGCATGTATATAAAAGTGAAACATCTTGTCTATTGTATTTTTTTAAGATTCTCAGGTTAATAGCTGGGTTCTGTCCTAGCTCACAAGATATTTAGAGTTTAGTTTAGAGTAAGTTTGTTTTCAAATATACAAATTCTCAGTGTGAATAATGTTCTTTACATTGCAAATGTTTAGTTTGTAGGATAGGCTGAGTTATTTTTTCCCTTTTAATAAAATCTTTTTCACATGAAAAACATTCACTGTATCCTGACAGTATAAGGAGTGACACTAACAAAATTGAAGATGAAGATTTCTAATGACTTATTATTTCTGATGTTTATGTTTTTAATGTGTTGTAGATATGTGATGATGTCTGCTTTTGTCTCTTGTGAACAACATATTTTATAACCTGGCTGGAAAAACAATTTGCTGCACTGTGACAATAAAGTTGAAGCTGAATTAGAATTTGTCACTTTCTGATTTAGGAAAACTTTAAGTTTGCATTGGAAATGCAGTCAGCTTAATTTGGCTACTGCATTGTTCATGACAACAGGAAGATAGAAATGGCATATCTAGAAGTTAAGGAAAAAGAGATTGTGAACCATAAACAAATTACAGAAGTACGAATTACTGAATTTATGGAATTTGATTCACACAGGATTAGTATTTTAAAGGGACCTCTGTCTTCACCAAAATACACAAGGACATGAATAAAACAATACAGTAGGAACCTACTCAGGTCACTGGAACGCATATCCTTAATCAACAATCCCCTTGCACCATTCTTAACCCTCTAGAACTTTACTTCAAAATATATAAAGTTCCTTCAACTCATAACTCCTATTTTTGCCATTTAAATAAATCATTGGATAAATAATTGAATTGAATCTTTTTTGATGCAAGAAGCCCATACCTATTAATATTATTGTTAAAAGAGCATAGACTCTTCTGTCGACTCACACACTCAGTAGTATGGTTGATAATTGAGATAATTGAAATAGATTCCACATCCCATCTTCATAAATGAAAGAACTATTAATCTGGTTCTCTATTCCTTATAAATATGCAGCTTGCCATGATCATTACACTCAACAACAGAAATAGTCAATACACACTGTAGCTACCTGTCAGTCTGTTTACAACTAATTCCTTTACAGCTGAATGAGATCAGAATTCAAGAGACAGCCAAGACATGAGCTGAATAGCATGGCAGAGCGCCATTTCTTTATTTTTCATTCCACTCAAATACATTTTACTGAAAATGCACATTTAATTGTCACATAGAAAGCTACACTGTAGTCCTCTCACGGCACTCGGGGAGGCGCTGTTCTGCCTGGCGCTGGGGTATGACCATTGAAGAAGAAGAAGAAGAAGAAGAAGAAGAAGAAGAAGAAGAAGAAGAAGAAGAAGAAGAAGAAGAAGTACACTTTATTATTGACTGCGGGCCATATAAATGGGTATGACCCCAAACAGATTTACTGCACAATAGTTGACGCTTCATATGATGCTCACTGTCTCTGTAGATTATTCACTGCATAAACGCCTATCTATAGATGCCTATCTGTTTTTTTTGTCTAGCTGTCAACATATCCAGTGCGACACCTGCTGGTCATTTTGTGTAACTACTTTTGGCGTGCATGCTGTCGGTTCTATGCCATTGATCTTTCTAATTATTGAGAGCAGACTTTACTGTCCGCAGTACATCCTGAGGAAAACTTACTAAAGTGCTTTCATTATCAAAATAGACATGATGCGTTATGGTCACTCAGCTGCACGTGAACAGGCGATACAATAAAACGCTGTTGCATTACTTTATAATCCATGCACCAACAGAACATTTGATATGAAAAACATTTTTATTGTCATTGTAGGTCATAAAACAAAATTATGTGCGGCACCTCTCAGTAAGAGCATAATAATAAATTATTATTCAATTATAATCATCAATTATTAAAGGCTAAAGGGCATCATAGCCGCCAATACAAGTATGGTCTGTGATCGTAACGTAGCCTTGTCTGTCTGTCTGTCTGTCTTTTTCGCAGTATATATTTTTGTGTTGACATTGCACTGTCTAAAGGCAAAGAGGTAGAACCTTTATTTTGAAGAGTACAGCGCAAACATAATTGATAGAGCACACTAGCCAATCAGAAGCAAGTGGGCGCTGAAGGCCCACCCACCAATGAAAACGAAACATTGAGTGGTAAATTTGTTTTGTCAGTTGAAAAACTCCGTTCACACGCTGCACTGCTCACTGGTAACATACAGCTATTTTGCTCATCGACCTCATGCCTTCACCGTATGGCCTGCCGACTGGACTGCCGTTATCTTCTTCTTCTTCTTCTTCTTCTTCTTCTTCTTCTACAGATGAAGGCGCTCTGAACGCACGCGAACAGCTCCTGTTGTGGAGGGGTAGGAGTCTACGGGGAGCGTCGTCTCTTGCTGCATTCACTTGCACTCGGACATCGGATTTTCGCTCTTGTAAATTTCCGACCAGCCACAACTTTTCATATATATATTTTTGAATTAGATTGTCCAAAACTGGGACAGATCCGGTAGATCCGCCACTGAGAAGGCGTACAGGCCAGCAGATTGGTGGAAGAAGGGAGTTTGTTGTGATTGATGAGAGCCATTTTCGGCACAAAAGAAAGGCGCGTCAACCAAGTTATTGTATGTCTGTGTTTGTCGTTTTGTCTCTGCATCAGCGACGAGTGGCGTGACTATCGCCTACTCCCTGCACCAGGGTGCAACCATCACACTGTCACTATGTAGATCCCCACACTGGTGCCCATACCCAGCATATTGAGAGGGCCCGGAGATCCTGCAAGGAGCAGATCCGGAGGCTTAGGGGAAATCGCACTGAGAGTTTGCTTTCTGACCACCTTGCAGTGATTGAGTGGAATGGATGGCTCGCAAAGAAACACCGTGATGGTGCATTTGGCAGACTGATTCATGACATTTCAAGAAAGTACAAGTAGTCATATTCAGTCACTGTAACCAGTCACTGAGATGGCAAGACTTTGTGTCTTTCTATGGGAGGTGGCTGAGACATAAACTCCAAATAATCGGTGTACTTTGTTTTTGTAGTGTCATAAAATGTATATTTCCTGTATTACTTCGTGTTGAGTATATTTCTTTTTTCTGTCTCAAATAATTTTGAGACTTTTGTTTGAAAGATGGGATTTTAGTTGTTGAATTTTGACGCTGTGAAAGGTAAGATTTTATTTGTGGTATTTTGGCACTTCTCTGTGATCCACTGTAGTTTCAGCCATGTTTACCCTTGACAGAAATGTATTTTTATATGAGATTGCAGAGGTTTATTTTCATTTTATATCAACAGTACAGTTGTACAGTTACAAATGTTTTTTATTCAGCCATGTTCTCCTGAAGGAGAATCAGTGGGTTTTTTTTTTGTTTTTTAATGAAAGAATGGCTGAGAGGTACGTTTTTATTTTAGAGTACATTGTTTGCATCTTTCAATAAATATTTATATTTTCTATATCACTTTGTGTTGTGTCTGTTTCCTTTTTCTGTTGAGAAAATAATTTTGAGACTTTTGTGAGTCTTAAGGTACTGCTGGAATGGTCCTTCAGTTATTGATAGCCTTTCAATCTCATTTGTAAATGCTTTGTAAGGTATAGATAGTCCTCACTTTAGATGGTCACACAAAATACTTAACTAACAACTAGTAAATGCTTTCTACCTGAATTAATCATGAATTGCAGTATTAATAAGTGTTTATAAAACATCCATTAACACACTCACTAACCATTAGTGCATGTCTAAATCAATATATGGATAAATGCATGCATAAATGTACATGTAAATAGTTTGTCAATCATTAACTTACACTTTCTAAATGATCTTATGAACCATTAACAACTCCTAAATTACTGGTTTGTAATTGATATAATACTTAATTTAGAAATGGTGAATCCATCATTTATAAAGTATGAAAATACAATCATTAAACACATTATAGATTAGCTTATTAATCAAGAATAAAACATTTATAACTGTGTTTATGAATTACTTACTAATGTGTATTAATGTAGGAACAATGCTTTATAAATGATGAATTAAGTATTTACTAATACTTAAATAATGCTTTATGGCGTGCAGTTATTATAAAGTGTTTCCACATTTATTTTTGCATTAAAAACAATCACTGCAGGGAGGCAGTTGAAACAGTTTTTCTGGATGGAAAATCCTACGTGACCTGAACGCAGCATCTCTTCCTGTAAAACAGCTCCCTTCTTGTAAATCATGTGACACGGAGGCGTGTCTCTCTGTTGGCATATATAAACTAGTACCCTGCAGGCGGAGCATACAGTAGTCTACAGCATCAGATTGGTAGAGTAACACATCCAGCCGCACAGCCTCATGGCTTTTACATCTGCGCCATTCTTGGCTCTGTGGACCTTGTACCTGGTGTCTTCCTCTCATGGTGAGCTGCTCATTTGAACGTGGGTGCAGAACACACCGCCGCCGTACGGCGCGCATCAAAACAGCCACCCCTATTATTTTCGATGTACAACCTCCACACTGGCGGTGGTCAACGCACCACTATCCTTCCAGTGTCGCTGCACCTGAAAAAAACAAAGAGGTTCTATATGGCTTTTTATTGTCATCACGTACGCACTTCACTCAGGGTGAACATACTCAGAGTTGATTGAACTAACTTAGATCAGCTGTTCTGGAACCGAAAACTCAGAGTTTCCTATCTCAGGGTTAATCAACCCAGAGTTCAGGGCCCTGACACACCAAACCGACATCAAAGAACCAGCGGCGACAAAGGCCGACTGTTGCGTCGCCTCACGCCGCCTGAGTCTGGTCCAAAACATTGCACTTGAACACACCGCAAAGACTACAGCCAACGGCCAACTAGCACGTACGTTCTGCGCCTGCGTGAGGGGAAACAACTCTCCATACCAGCAAGTGGCGGTAGTCTGTATTCATCATTCAAAAAGGGAAACTGGAAGACCTAGCACTGCAGATGTACAAACCGTAAACAAAGCAGCGTTTGCTTACCATTTTCACACCACTCTCGCTCATCACAGACGCTACTTCGCTACTTCTAATCGAGAATATGTCTGATAAGAAGTTGACCCTTTCAAAACACACCACTGCACTCTATATTCCTCTGTCAACTGGCCATCCTTAAGGCCCTGACACACCAGCAATGTCGGGCTGTCGGTAAGCGTCGGTGTCCCTAGTTTTTGCGGTGTGTCCCGCACCGTCGACACTAGTCGGACCCTGTCGGCGTCTTTTCGGCCGATTGAGCGTGTTGAATCGGCGTCGGAGCCCGTCGGTGAGAGAGATCGCTCTGATTGGTAGTTCGTTGTTTTGCCTCTGGATGATTGGACCGATAAATTCCTTCAACATGCGGAACTGAACAGGAAAGAGCCGAGCAAAATTTTTAAAATCGGAGGTTTAATTTATCTCCAGCTCTCGACACAGGTTCGGGAAAGCCCCTTGAGCCTGTCGCTGGAGTAACGTTATCCATGATTTCACCCATTTAGTGCGGTTTCTCCTTATTTTTCTCCTCCGCCTCTTCCTTTCTTCTTCCACAACCAAAAGACCAAGGGCTGACAACGCCAGTGCCATTTGTAACTTCTTATCAGACATATGGTATGGAGAGTTATTTCCCCTCACGCAGGCGCAGAACGTACGTGCTAGTTGGCCGTCGGCTGTAGTCTTTGCGATGTGTTCAAGTGCAACTTTTTGGACCAGATGCAGGCGAGGTGAGGCGACGCTGGTTCTTTGAAGTCGGTTTGGTGTGTCAGGGCCTTTACACACCCATCGTAATATTCACTGGTTCATGCTTATTTACTTTATTTACCTTGGTCTATCCCCCCTCTACCTGTGTCACTTGTTGCAAAATACATCTGCTGCCTACAACATCCGTTCTGCTCACCGTTCTGCTCTGGGTTTTTTCCATTGTCCTTTAGGCCTGCAAGAGCTGACAGCACATCCAGGAGACAATGTCACTCTGGAGTGTCGGGCTCCCAACAATGCACCCATCATCGTGTTGCTGTGGAGCAGACCTGACCTGGACCCAGAATGCGTCTTCTTTTACCGAGAGGGGCGCTCATATCCGTCCTACCAGAATCCATCTTTTGCGGGCCGGGTGGAGCTGCTTGACGGAGAGATGAAGAACGGCGACCTGTCTTTAAGTCTTAAGAACGTGAGCAGGAACGACACTGGAACATATGAGTGTCGTTTTAAAACAGGTGGAACAAGACGCAGAAAGAGAGCCATTGAGCCCAGAAGCACCATCATCCTCAAGGTTGAAGAGCCAGGTGAGTTGAGCTGATACAGGATGCCAGCTATACCAGAGTTTGGCTGGAGTCTGCTCCATGTTAGTGGCCGATTATGAAGAGGCACTGCATGGAAATATAAGATAGATAATATGTTAACGTGTTTATAAAACGTTTCATAAAGCTATAGTTGATAAGGGGTTGTATAAATGGTTTTGTGAAACTGCAGTAGATATTGGGTGATGTGAGTCCATGTGGAAAACTGCCTAAGATGTTTCCAACCACACGCCAACATGGGTTTGATGATGAGGAGATGGAGGCTTTTCTCCTGACCAGTCATCATTTACCTGACAGATCTGTTTTCTGCTCTTCAGATGCCATAGATGAACAGGCCAGTCGTGGACAGGCCAGTCGTGGACATGCTGCAGTGGGAGCAGTCTTTGCAGTGGTATTCATTATTGGTGTGATTGGAGGCCTTATGAAATTCAGAAAACATCATGAAGAAAAAATCTGAGCAAGTATTGAGACGTGACTGCTGCTGATGAAGAAAGTGACCAACAGCTCGTCTGAAATGTCACAGACCGCTTTCCACCCGACTTACTGTATGTTGTGGGACACAAAATCACAAAACAAAACCACGAATCAGAAAACAAAGCAACAAATAAGAGAGCAACACAGCAGTTCAGAAAAAGCAATGCAAAGTCAGAAGTCAAACAATCAGAAAAGAAAACACACAGTCATGAAGCAAAGCAACCAATCACAAAACATTCCAACAGTTCAGAAAGAGCAACAAAATTTCACGAAGCGAAACACTTTAACTCAAACAGGAAAGGGCAGGGACCAGGTTCTTTTGATTGGCCACTAACTTGTCTGGCACTTCAAATGGATAAGAAGTACAGGAAGTGTGAGCTAAAACCTTCTTGGGCGAGCTGCAAGCGGAAGCAGAAGCATTACGCTGGCCAGAATTATTTTATTCTATTTTGTAGGTGTTTTAGCCTTCAAAATAAAACTGCAAACATTTAGAAATGTAGATTTAAAACTATTTATTTGTACTTGTAATGTGAATATAATTAAACAAAGTATTGAGTCATGTAGAACATGACTCAATACTGTGACGTTTTTGTACAGTTTGGGATACAGGAGATATTCAAAATGAATTTAATTCTGTCTATGTGCCTGTGTTGGCCTTTTTAAGTCAATACTTATGTTACTGTATGTGTTTTGTTTTTATACTGATTCCACACCTGGGAGTGTGTCTTTTTGTCTCCATCAATTCATTCTAAAATTGTGTAAAATTGTCATGTAATGATTTTTTCTCTCCAAATGGATATATAGCACTTTGTAATATAACTTTTTAAAAGCAGATACTAGACAGCAAAGCCACTTTACTGCATCACCTTTTCAGATAATAGAGTTATGTAATAATATGTAAAACATGCATGTATATAAAAGTGAAACATCTTGTCTATAGTATTTTTTTAAGATTCTCAGGTTAATAGCTGGGTTCTGTCCTTTTTTTTCTTCTTTTTTTGTTTTCAAACATACAAATTCTCAGTGTGAATAATGTTCTTTACATTGCAAATGTTTCGTTTGTAGGATAGGCTGAGTTATGTTTTCCCTTTTAATAAAACCTTTTTCACATGAAAAACTCTCACTGTATCCTGACAGTATAAGGAGTGACACTAACAAAATTGAATGCATAAATGCTTTTGTGAAACTACGGTTGAGTCCTTTCCTCTGTAGATAAATAGTTTTATAAAACTGCAGTAGATATTGGGTGATGTGAGTCGATGGAGAAAGCTGCTTAAGATGTTTCCAAACACACGCCAACATGAGTTTAATGATGAGGAGATGGAGGCTTTTCTCCTGGCCCGTCATCATTTACCTGACAGATCTGTTTTCTGCTCTTCAGGTGCCAGGGATGGACTTGCTGTTCGTGCACATGCTGCTGTGGGAGCAAGCTTTGTTGTAGTTATTACTGGTGTGATTGTTGGTGTCATTGTAATACTCAAAAAACATAGAAAAACATCTGATGTGACAGCAGCTGATGAAACAAGTGACCAACTGCTTTAAGGGCTTGTTCATCAATACGTGCATGAGTCACAACTGGGCTGTTCAGACCAGAATTTCTCTGTGCTGTCCAGCAGCTCTCTGGCGCTACAGGAGGAGAAATTCCCCCGGGAAACAGGCTGTAGGCTACTTACACTGTGCTCCAGCGGTCAAGGCAACAACATCCAAAGTCTTATCTGTTATATGTTGTCTTTGTAGAAACAATGCTGACTGTACTCACTGTACTTTTCCATGCCGGGGATTAACTTCACTTTCTCCCTATCATCACAGACTCTCGTGTATCAAAGTAGTCACATTTATATGTTTATAATTCTCTCTCTCTCTCTTTCTCTCTCTCTCTCTCTCTCTCTCCCTCTCTCTCCCCCTCTCCCCCCCTCTCTCCCTCTCCCTCTCTCTATATCTCTCCCCCTCTCTCCCTCTCTCTCTCTCTCTCCCTCTCTCTCTCTCTCTCGCCCCCTCTCTCTCCCTCTCTCTCTCTTTCTCCCTCTCCGTCTCTCTCTCTCTCCCCCTCTCTCTCCCTCTCTCTCTCTCTCTCCCTCTCTGTCTCTCTCTCCCCCCCCCCCCCCCTCTCTCTCTCTCTCTCTCTATTTAAACCTGCAATAAGCGATTTCAGACCCTGTAACCAATCCTGAAACTAACGTGTGCTATGTGGAGATTTTCCATGAGAGGTAATGATGTAAACAAACAGCCACACATGTTGTTGCTGTTTCACCTCTTTTCTAAAGCTTGTTGTCAGATTCGGACCGAACAGCAGTGTGTTTTTTAGCACACACAGCAAACAGGAATATTTTGACAACAACCACACCAACATTGCACAATGTTATTGCATGCAACATTAACTAGGTTGGTCTCATTGACATTAATGGGTCTTTCAGATAGGACACGGTTTGCTCGGCTCTCACTCTCTCAGTGTTGTATTGTTAGTCAGTTGGTGTGACTCTTTTGAATGTCAAATATAGAGACAAGGGCCTCCTGTGGTTTTCCCCTCAGCACTGGACTGACGTTAGTTTGAATATCAAAGTGTAGTCCAATTGCTTTTTGCAACAACAAGAGACGCAGTTTGATTCTTGTGCTCTCGGTTTGAGCAGCTTCAGAGAAAAAGTGTCTACTGACAAGAGACAAGACTGAGGAATAAGTCAGTTGGATTGTAAAGAAACAGAACTGAAACGGTTGGAGGGTTTACTGTGAGGGAGTGTTGTGGTTTAAAGTTGCTCTAGGCCATATTTTACTGACAAACTCCACCCATCTTCTCGCCTCAGGAAATCATGAAGTGTTGTTGCAGCAGAGAACAGCATCCTGCCACTAAATTACACCATATGTCAGCAGTTAGAAACTGTGTGTGATAGGCAGGCAAACTAGGACCCAGATGCAGACACACAGAGGCAGATAAACAATTACTGTGAGTAAAGCAAAATACAAAAAGGCAACCAAACCAGGCAGGGATCAGGCAAGGCAGAGTTCAGATAACCGATTTACACAAACAGGAACAGGAAGAAATGCAGGAAAGCGAGGCAGAGCACATTAGACAATCTGGCAGGGACTGACAGGAAAGTGACTGGTAAATATGTTGCTGGAGTAATTGTGAATGAAGGCCAGCTGGTGCAGGGAGGAGCTGGACTGGACTGACTGACGGTGCGTTTCTTTAGTCGTTTCAAACGGCCCTCTTTGACTTCCCCTCGTCGCCATCTTGAGTGCCGTTCCATCACTCTGATAACTGAAGTGAACTTCCTGAGATCGACCCTTCGAGGGCCGAGGGTCATATGTTTGTTATATCAAAGGATGACTGCTGTATTTGAAGTCATCTGTGAATTATGAGGGAAAATGTAAAAAATGTTACAATTGCCCCCGGTGTCCCCCAGTATTGCTGCAGCATAGTTATTAGCGTAGACTATTTTCCTTTTTCTTTTTCTTCAGATCGATCAGTGTCAGTTTGTATTTTGGACGGGGGAGACAGAGGAGGGGCAGGGTGTCATTTTCAAAACATCGTATAATTGTTTGATTATTTTTGACTGAATATGCTTGTAATGGAAACACATCCTTCCAATAAAGAATGAAGTGAAAATATATCAAACTTATTATGGGATTATCGTTGCTATAATACTTCCGTAGTGATCTCATGTTGTTTGGAGAAGAGAGAAACTCAACTTCCTCATCTTCATCTGGTTTTGAGGCGCTCACGTGCTGCCCCCTGCTGGCTGGTTTCTGTCACTGCTCAGTTTATTGATCTCTGATAGGAAAATGGATCAATACAGCAGCAGGAGAACAAACAGTGAAAAGGTATTAAAAGCATGAATAAAAACATAATGAAGAATAGAAATAAAAACAGAGTAAAAACAAAATAGCGATCATCTTTTCTTTCTAAACTGGAGGAGAGTTTTAGTTCAGTCGGGATTGTTCCTGAATCCATACAATACTAAAGTAGTTTATAATGAAATAATACTATACTAGTACTATTAAATAATACAATACCAATACAGTATAATAATACAATGTAATGTATTATATAAACACAGTTTCAATAAAGTATTAAGAAAATAAAATAGAACCAATCCAAATTAGTTTGGTTTAATATCAGTTAGACAGAAACAAATAAAATGAACTGAAATAGTTGGAAGTGGAATCTGGAACCAAACAACGCAGAGTTTAATCATTTCACTTTAGACACAAATAAAATGAACACATTTGAAATCTGTTGGCATCAGGAGCACAAACTGCACACATATCAATTTATTCCATTTATTTTGATTCTATTTGAGTCAATTTCATGAATGATGATAATTCATTTAAGTTAGATTTAAATATTTTTAGAGGAAATGTGTCATACAACTGAAATATAATTTAATGAACATGGCTGGCTCCATAACATCGGGACTGTGGAAAGATGTCAAGTTAACACTGATCATACTGGGACTGTAGAAAGATGTCGCTGTTCATTAAACTAAATCACATTAGTAGGGAAATATGTATATACATTGTATAATACTGTTCTTTATAGTCAATATTTACCAATTTCTTTGTCTGAGTGCATGCGCAAATTTATTGAAATTCCTTAATTGATCAGTAAATGTGTGGTGGTTTATATGATGAATAGAAACAAGATATAAACAAAATATGTAATATTTATCCTGAAAATAAATCACCTCCTGTCAAACTTTACTGTCAGCCTATCATTGTGTTGGTTTAAGTTATTTTTGCCCAATCGCGTTCTGCGAGGGGCGGGACTAGAGAGGGCAGACCAAGGAGGTTCAGACCTGTTGTGCAGACCCGCGGCGCGCCCTCTAGAGGCCGTCTGATGAAGCGCAGGCTCCGTGCAAACCGTCCATGAGAGACCGGACTTTGCCACTTCCTGCCCCCGGCCGCGTGGCGCGCTGTGGGAAAAACACAGAGGAAAAAAAACAGTTGGGAACAGGGCGAGGTATTAAGTCAAGTGTCAGTGACTGCGTTTACATGGACTTGAGTATCCCGGTTCTGATCATATATTCGGGATATGGCGTTTACATTAAACACAGAGAAATCTAGTTATTCATATCCCCGTATACATGATAGATACTAGTATCCCGGTTACTGATTACTGTATGCTATGTGCGCAGGCGCCTGTGACGTTTACAAAACAAACCGGCAATTTTGATATCATTAATCTGATATTCCTCTGTAACTGTTAACCTTAAATTAATTTGACTGTTTTGTTTAGATGTTTGGTCACGTAGTAAATTAATGTTTCTTTAGTATTTTCCACCTGAGCTGACTGGCTCCACTGTACGTGTTGGGAAACCGGCGTCTGTAGTCTGTACACTACAGACTTGAACAGGTCAGCATTTCGATGCTTTCTCCCATCTAAACTGCTGAGTATATTTAATTCTTTCATCACCGAAAGACAAAACTCCGTTTCCTCATCGCTCCATAAGTGAGACGCTCTCGTTGCCGCCGTTGTTTGTGTTTTTCTGTTGCGTCACTTGGCTGAAGCCGCGCCTGCGCAGGTAGTCGGCAGCGGTCAGAAACCGGGATAAGATGTTGTGATGACCCTCCCGCTCTCCTGGCTCTGCATTTTGCAGGAGCCTGGTGGGTGGAGTCATCCTCAGAGCTGATGGAGCGCACCTGGGCCCGGTGAACTCCTCATGCACACCTTTTGTTCTGTTCTTTTGGTTTGATGTAGTTTGTGTTGTCTAGTTATTTTTGTCTCCGCCTCGTGACACAATGCAAACCGCAGGTCTCCATGGAAACAGCACTTCGCCAAGCTCAACCTAGATTATAACGGTTAGTATCGGCATATCCCAACTAGCATATTCATCCTTTTCATGTGTGGGATATGAGCTTATCCCGGGTTTATTTGAATATCCCGCATACAAACAGACTTTGTCATGGATTCAGCAGCCGGTGTTGTGGGTCGAATTGTTTCCCCTAAAAAATGTGGGACGCCCCTGAGGAGAGGACATCGAGCCTGGACCTGCTCCTGCTAAACGTGTGAGTAGACTTTCTATTATTTGTACACGGATTCACATGAACTCCAACATGCACCGCCAACGATGAGTAGCCTATAGGCTAAAGATGTTTGTTTTTCTCTATTTTCTATAATTTTATTTTAGACCATGTTCATTTAAAGGGAACCATTCAGTGTGAATGCACTATGGTGCAAGTGTGTTTTTAGTGGTGTTTTTTAATGAATGGTTATAGTTGAAGATACTCACCGGTCTGTGCATTCATAGTGGCAGTGTATTATGTTTTTGCTGTGGAGATAGAGTGGGTTACATTCTGTGTTGGTTAGCATTCATAATTCATAATTTGGGCTGTTGATATACAGAGAAAAGAAAGTGCTGAAAACCTATTTTCATTACGAGTGAAGACTCATTCTATTCTTGGAGTGTAGGCCTAAGTGCTCAAAGAGGGGCTGATGAGTCAAAATTATGTATACATGTGTGTTGGTGTTCACCACAGCAGTTCAGCTACATACAGTATACAGTTTACATGTGAGGAGCTACCTGTGGCTTCCCAGTCACCAACATGAGAACCTAGACAGTGAGTTATTAATTGGTAGATCCTCCCATGTTCCTGTATTGGTGGTGGTGTCAAGGTAATCCTACCACCTGTGTTTATTATGTGAATGAGCACATGGTTAAGACCGCTACACACACTGGTAGAGTTTCCCTGGTCGCTCCTGCTTCTGTCTGAACTGTACGGTAAGTCGGCCTGTGCTGAAATGGAAATTACATATTAAGATCATCGTGGCCCAAATTATCTCGATATACAATATTATCTGGATAGTTATTAATAAGAAGTGCTCCAAGTACTTAAAAACGAATTTATATCAATAACAAGACATTTCTCTTTTTTTTTTAAAACACATTTTAATGTAAGACTGTAGAACATACAGTATGGAAAATATGTTTGTAAAATGCTGGTTTAGCTTATAAAAACTGTAAGGACAGTCTTAGATAACACAAAAAAAAAATCCAAATAACAGCATCTAAAATAAAGTCAAATGAGTCTCAGATAAAGTGCTACAGTACTGCATCCACTTTAACTCAGGCAGCAACATGAACACAACAATTTATTAGAGGGCTCCCCCTTCTGGGGAAATAAAACATCTGTGATGACAGATGAGAGCTGGTAATAAAAATTAGGGGAAGTGTCATAACAGTTTTACCACAATCTATAGTAATACCGGTTATTGTCCCGTCCCTAACGGTAAGTGTATGAAGTCTACAACGTCCCTCCAGGTGAGCAGGTGGGGAGGAGGAGTCAAACAGAAACAAACATGGCGGATGTCGGATAATCACATGTGATGCTGTACAGCTTGAATTGACTTTTCGTTTGAGGCGGAATCGCTCGTCTTTTACGACTCTTCGGTAGGAAGAAACAGAAACGACGAAACCTTCAGAGTGAGTCGTGACGTTTGGACCCGGTGGGCGGGGCTTCCTGACTGACTGAGTTCACCAGATACAGATCGCATTTTGATACCAGCTGCAAATGAGGACTATGAGACATGTAGGTAGGTTGCTTTCACTTGGCTACTTTCATTCTCTGAAATCCCTTGAAATGTTTTTTTAAACGTTCCTAAATCTCTACCAAATCCATACCATGGGACACCTACATAAAAGCAAAATTGTGGTACTTTTTAAAGATTAGTACAGAGCTTAATAATAATTGTATTTCTATAGGGCTTTTCAAAACAAGTTACTGAGTGCTTAACAAACAGGCAGCAAAAAGAAACGGCAAAACAATAGTCAGGGAAAATTAAAATAAAAGAAGCGAGTTCAGTATAAAACATTTAAGTCAAAGTACGAAAAGTCCCCCCTGCTTGGCTCTCTCTCTCTCTCTCTCTCTCTCTCTCTCACACACACACACACACACACACACACACACTCCTGTATGATAAGAGCTGTTAATAGACTGCGGTTGCGGTTACATGGCCTAGTTTTCTAGTAGCCGATAGAGAAAAAACCACAGACAAAACACACACGCGCCTGCACACAGACAGACAGAGAGAACGTCTAGATTGGTTCGCCACAACCAAACCAGAACAATTTCCCATCTGACAGCTTTGTGCAGCACAGACACGCACACACACACACACACACACACACACACGCTAGAACTGCTGCTGCTGCTACTGTGCCACAGTTTGCCAGACTGGACTCCACCCGACACAGGACTTAATGTCTCTGCAGCAACTACAACACAAGCAGAAATATAAAAATACATTATCAGAAATATCTTGAATCACAGTTACTGGCTCCTCTGGTCCCTCATCACCCCCCAGAGTCCAGGATGACAGCTGCCAGAGAGGCTGAAGACAGGATGAGACTGGTTAGACTGGTTGAGCGCAGCAACTCAACTGGTAGTGAACTGCAGACATAAAGCACTGCAATTCAAGTGGGGAAATACCGGATTTAATATTATAAATATTACATTTTGGGGTCCTCTTTTAACATAACTCTGTTACTAGTAAAGCTCTTGATGGGTTGGGGTGAAGTGCCGGCTCCAGCTCGTCCCGGCTGAGCTCCAGTAGACCAGTAAGTATATAGTATGTACAGTCTGTCTTCCATTCGTCTCAGAAGTGATGCTCGGTGGTGACATCGGCAGTGATGTCATCATACTCGTCTTCCAATCCGTCATCAGCCTGGTTGCGTGTGGCTGTAGCCATGGAGACGGGCGGGGCATTTCCTGCAGTCAGAGCAGAGTTAAAGGAAGAATTTAGATAATTAGATAATTTATCCACCGCTAACATATGAACGGAACTGATGGAGGCAAGAGGATGATTATTCACCTAAATCATCTGAAATCAACACCAAAAACGTATTAAAACTAATAGTGATAGTGTTTGATTTATTGATTGATCGATTGACTGGTGGATTCAGATCTGTGGTGGTAGTCAGTTAATTAGTCTCCCAGCTAGAGATAGTTAGATAGCTTGTTAGTTTGTTCGTTAGCTAGTCTGTTACCTCCAGGCCTGTGTTGGGATATACAGTAAACTGCATTAGAAGAGTTCAGATGCAGTACAAATAGATCACCACTAGAAAGATAGATTGTCATTTAGTTAGTTGGTCTGTTATCTCCAGACTTGTGTCAGGATATACAGTAAACGGAATTAGGAGTGTTGAGATGCAGTGAAAATAATCACCTTATACATTTAGTTTTTTAGTTAGTTAGCTAGTTAGTTAGCTACTTGGTCAGTCATTTAGTTAGTCTCTTGCCTCCAGGCCTGTTGCAATATAACAACAGCACTAAGAGAGTTGAGATGCAAAAAATAAATAAAAATAGATCATCACTAGGTAGATAGTCATTTAGTTAGTAATTTAGTTAGCTAGCTAGTAATTTAGTTAGTCATTTAGTTAGTTAGCTAGTTCGTTATTTAGTTAGTCTCTTACCTCCAGGTCTGTTGCGATATAAAGACAGCATTATGAGAGTTGAGATGCAGTAAGGGCAGAACACCACTAGGTGGCAGACCAGTCTGTTAATAGGCAGGAGGGGAGCTGGAGGAGGGGGCGGAGCTGTGGCAGTGGGTGGAGTTATGGTGGTGGGCGGAGCTAAGGAGAGAAGCACACCTGGTCAGGTGAACGTCTAGATGAGAGTAACTCCTCAACCAAAGCTTGTTAAAATACTGAAACATACATTCACACCTTTGGTGTGAAACACTCTGTTTAGTCTAATTTGTAGTTTATTAAACAGTTGCATAGATCAACTGGAACAGTTATCAGTTTAACATCTCTGTAACTCATTAAGGTTCAGAAGTCTGATGTTTGAATGATTGTATTTTAAACACAAACACCTCAATGCTTCATGGAATTCAGCTGTTATCTCCATGGGGGAAATAACATTTTAGAGTTTATTTGCACACACAAAAATGGTAAAACCTCAATAGCAACAAATAATATCCAAAATATCAAGATGAGACACCAAAACTAAATTACATCAAAAGAGAAACTAAACAACAAAAACGTAAAATGGAGGAATTGGTAAACTTAGACAAGCTAAGATTTGTATTGATAAAGTGTTGATGTCAGAGTAACTTCCTCACCTCTCACAGCCAGCCAGCTGGGTGGAGACTCTCCAGGACCAGAGAGGTGACACTTGTAGAGGCCTTCATCAGACTTGGAAACATGGTGGATGGTCATCTGTCCTGTAGACTCGGTCCTGATGAGGGAGCCATCTTTATAGAAATCAGCTGGGAGGTTGGAGGGAGTCTCGGTGGTACAGTTCAGAGTCACAGCAGCTCCCTCCATCACAGGAAGGACAGGACTCTGCAGGATCACAGCACCACCTGAACACAGAGACACACTACATGATTTAATCCATTTACAGACAGCTTCATCAATACTAACACCACCTGAACACAGAGACACACTACATGATTTAATCCATTTACAGACAGCTTCATCAATACTAACACCACCTGAACACAGAGACACACTACATGATTTAATCCATTTACAGACAGCTTCATCAATACTCTTGCTGGTGGACTCTGCAGGATCACAGCACCATGCTGAATGTAATATTTTCACATTTGTTTTTTAAAACCAATCCTTTTTCCACATAGACATGGAAAACAATAATAATAACTGTCACAATCTTAACTGCTCTCCGGTGTTCTAGATAGATAGATATTGATAATTAACATACAGTTATTTAGTTATTCATGAGTACATGCGTATGGTCTTACCAGTGACAGTGATGTTGATGGTGTTGCTGGTTGCTCCCTCTCTGGACTCACACCAGTAAACTCCACTGTCTATTTGGACTGTGTAACTGATACTACAGGAAGAACCTGTTGATTTCCCCCAGTCAACTCCACACTCAGACATTGTCTCTGTGGTCGTCGTCCTCCTCACCGTCCATCCAGCAGAGCTGTCGTCCTCCTCACAGCTCAGAGAGACAGACTTGTCAGAAAACAACTGGGATCTACTGGGACTCACAGTCAGAGGAGCTGGGGAGGGGCAGCAGGAAGGTAAAATTAGTGATGATCCTTTACATTTTTGACAAAACTAAATGACCCCGTAAGCATTACAAAGAAAGTCTGAAACACAAAGCCTAACACACCCTCTGTGTTTGGGTTATGACCGCAAGTCCCTAAACTCACTTCCCAAGCTGTAATTTGCCTAAGAAGTAAAGATAAGAGGGCCTTCCCCCTCTGGAGGCCATGTTGGAAGTCTTCACCTACAGTTAATTTGTTATTTTCCTGGATGGAAGAAAACTTGATATAAAAACTCTCAGACTAAGTAAAGCCTGTTTTTTTTGCCAACTGAGGATGCACTGGATACTGACTTGGCCAGTCAGAATGAGTAGGAAGTTGTGTAGTTTATAGTACAGAGCCGTTTGAAACAGTTGGGAAATGCGCCCGCATGTTTTAAAGCATCGTGTGACATCAAGCACAAAGCCCGTCTCAACCTGTAAGGATATTCTCTGCTCTTGCATTCTTGAGAAAAACTATCCAAAACACCAGCTTTCTATCAGGGTTTCCTACAAAGGGCCCATCATAACAGTGTGGGACTGTCACAGGTGAAGTGTACCAACCTTGTGTGGGTCTGCAGCACGGCAACATGGTCAGCACTAAAGAGAAATGAGACTCAGGTTGGTTTGAGGTTTTGCACGCAGTCAGACAAGACAATTCTGAGAAACCAGAGACCCAGGGATGTAGTGCATGCAAAACATTTGTAATATCTTCCATCCTTCAGATAAATTGTATTTTGTGTTACAGGATACTAATTTTGATCTACTATATAATGTTAAAGAATGATTTCTCTGCAGTACTAATACAGGATGTAGATGCAGGATGAATCCATGAAGGGGGATTTCTAGAACGGCTCCCACTGTAGCTCTCCGACTCCAAAGATCAGCAGGTAGTGGATTGATGTTTGCCTTTCATAAATGTGATCGATTGACCATCTAATCCCATGTGGTCTGAGAAACAGCACTGACCCCAGACCAAATCTCTCACTTATCACTCATAATTCCTTCAACAAGCTAAAACAAAGACTAAGACAAGTTAAATTCTGCTGCAGCAAGCTTCAGCTTCAACTCTGGGTCTTGCAAAGTTCTCTGACTCATCTAATCTGGGATGCATCAGAGCATCACACACACACACACACACACACACACACACACACACACAAATTCTACTTACAGAGAAGCCATTGTAGAGATGTGTCCCCCATTCTACAGCTCGGCGATATGAAATCTGCACTGAATTTCATGAGTCAAACCAGGTAAAACCCGCCCCCTTCCTTTGTGTATGTTTACACAAAGGAAGGGGGCACTATATGTCAGAGTGTCTGTGGTTTTCTCTTAAACGACTACAGGAAACAGGTCATTTAGGTTAGTTTAATTTAGTTTACTTTATTTGCACCACAATATAACTTAGAATTGAAGTGATAAAACCACAATGATAAAATATGATGACAACACAGGAAGAAGAAATGCAAATGACTTTCATTTGTGTAGGTGAGTTAAATTATTACCTCAAAATGAACACAAGAAAAAACCAAACAAAATCAAGATGACAAGCAAAGACATTTTGATTGAAGTGTGTGTATGTGTGTGTGTTTTGTGTGTTTGTACATTGAGGTCAAACATGTAGGCATTTGGTTCACAGTGCCTGTGGTTTTTTGTAGAGCTTTTCCAGCCTACAATTGTTTTTCGGAAATTCCTGGGTCTGTATTTGCAATCTTTGAGAGACAGAGTCGTTATCAATTCACAATGGAGATGCCCTCTATCTAGGGGGATTTCAGGTGACCCCTTTTCAGGTATAGCCCTGATACAGCCTGAAAATGTAAAGATATGCGACGTGTCGACTGCCAAAAATACCAGTCGATCATATTTTGCCGTCGACGTAGTTGGTTGAATTGTTTCAGCCGTAGTATATACAGAAACTTGAATTCAACTTAAATATGGACATCATCTGCCCTTGGAAACACAGGCTAACTGGGCTGCTGTATATTCATGCCTTATTTAACGCTGCACTTGCCGGACAAAGGCATCAGTTTCCTCTCTCTCTCTCTCTCTCTCTCTCTCTCTCTCTCTCTCTCTCTCTCTCTCTCTCTCTCTCTCTCTCTCTCTCTGTCTCTCTCTCTGTCTCTCTCTCTCTCTCTCGTCGATTCATCTCAGAAGTGATGCTCGGTGGTGACACCGGCAATGACGTCCTCATTCTCATCATCCAGTCCCTCATCAGCCTGGTTGGGTGGGGCCGTTGCCATGGTGATGGGCGGGACATTTCCTGCAGTCAGAGCAGAGTTAAAGGAACACTTAGATGATTTGATAATTTATCCACCGCTAACAGATGAACAGTACAGTGACTGTTCTAACAACATTTCTATCTTTGCCTTCATTTCAGTTTTACAATATTTCAAGATTGCTCATGAGAACAGAAGACTCAGTAAAAGCCTCAAATTTATTCCCGTGTCTGACCTTCTCTGAATAGTCTGCTGTTAGCTATCTGTCGATTTCGTGTACGTGGAACACACATTGGGGACAGAATAATAATATTTGAGTGATTGGTGGATGGAGTCAGTTAGTGTTCATCACTTTTTAGACAGTTGGTTAATTATTTAGTTTGTTACTCACTGACCTGCTATAAAGAGAGCAATAGGAGGTGAGAAGCAGTGTGTTGTTAGTTTCTTACTTCCAGGCCTGTTGCGATATAAAGACAGCATTATGAGAGTTGAGATGCAGTAAGGGCAGAACACCACTAGGTGGCAGACCAGTCTGTCAATAGGAAGGAGGGGAGCTGGAGGAGGGGGCGGAGCTGTGGCATTGGGTGGAGCTGTGGCAATGGGCGGAGCTAAGGAGAGAAGTACACAGGTGAACATCTGGATGAGCGAAAATCCTCGACCAAAGCTTGTTAAAATACTGAAAAATACATTCACACCTTCATTGTGAAACACTGTTCAGTCTAATTTGTAGTTAATTACATAGTTGCATATATCAACTGGAACAGTTGTCAGTTTAACATCTCTATAACTCGTTAAGATTCAGAAGTCTGAGGTTTGAATGATTGTATTTTGAACACAAACACTTCAGTGCTCCATGCAGGAAATAACATTTTAGAGTTTATTTATTTGTACACACAAAAACAATAAAACATGGAAGACAGGGGGCTTATAAAAAGTCCCACCTCAAAAGGAACAAATATCAAGATGAGATACCAACATGACTAAATTACATCAAAAGAGAAACCAAACAAAAAAATAAAAAATAAAATAGAGGAAATGGCAAAGCTAGACAAGCTAAGATTTGTATTTATAAAGTGTTGATGTCAGAGTAACTTCCTCACCTCTCACAGCCAGCCAGCTGGGTGGAGACTCTCCAGGACCAGAGATGTGACACTTGTAGAGGCCTTCATCAGACTTGGAAACATGGTGGATGGTCATCTGTCCTGTAGACTCGGTCCTGATGAGGGAGCCATCTTTATAGAAATCAGCTGGGAGGTTGGAGGGAGTCTCGGTTGTACAGTTCAGAGTCACAGCAGCTCCCTCCATCACAGGAAGGACAGGACTCTGCAGGATCACAGCACCACCTGAACACAGAGACACACTACATGATTTAATCCATATACAGACAGCTTCATCATTACTCTTGCTGGTGGACTCTGCAGGATCACAGCACCGTGCTGAACGTAATATTTTCATTCATTTTCACATTTGTTTCAGATAGACGTAGAAAACAATACTCATAACTGCAACATGCTGCCCTCATCAGTCTGTAGTGGTCTTGATAGATAGATAAATAGATAGATGGATAGATAAGTTGAGTGGTAGGCAAAAAAACTCTCCCAAACAATTTTTTCCTATTATTCCTATTATTTCCTTCTTTCCCTGGTTGGTTGTAGTGGGCGGGGCTTAACAATCACTGAGAAGACCATGGTGCACATTGGGGGGAGTTTGCGTGCGACGAACTGACCGGGCTTAAATCCTGTTTGTGCCATCAGCTGTTATCTGGACTAAACCTAGAAGTTGCGACCAACTAGTCTACTTGCTTATTGCAGACCAATTATGTTTTCCTGCCTACTTTGATTACCTGAGTACCACCGGAGTTGTTGTTCACATACCAACCAACAGTCAATCAGCAAAACTTGAACATGAATGTCTCACCCAAACTCCGATTGGGCTAGCCAGCCATACCACCATCCTGTTCGCTCCCCGGCCTGAGGTAAAAGCCCCAAAACCCCACCCTGCCAAATATCCTTCTCTCTAGTCTTCTCTTAATCTCATTAATTGCCAATTTAGCACACACACGCTTAAATATTAGGGAGTTAGCATAGCCTAGGGGTGTAACGGTTCAGAAAACTCACAGTTCGGTTCATATCACTGTTATGGGGTCACAATTTCGGTTTGGTTCGGTGTATATATATCTGGTGCACTGGGGAGGGGAAGTACAATTGCAAATTCCAATTTACACAATGTATTTATTTAAAAAATCTTAAGTTTTCCTGAATGAAAACTTTTTTCGCTGTAGTCCAGTATAACTAAATCAACAGACTTTCTTTCAAAAGTAAAGTACAATCTTTGCGCACCAAATAGTGATGCGCGAGCCAATCCGAAACCGGTGGGTCCCGCAGGTTTATCTGCGGTCGGGGCGGGTCGGGTCGATTGAAGATAATATCAAGAACGAACGGGCGGGTTCGGATGTTGATGTGTCGGATCGGGCGGTCGCGGGTTAAAAAAAAAACCTGACCCTCGCATCACTACCCCCAATGTTTTGGTTGTTGCTCTGCGCCTGTCTGAACTCGCACTGAGAGATCGCTGCTGTGTGAAGAAGAAGTTGTTTTGGTCCTACCGGCTCTCCTCCTCCTCTCCTCCTGCTGCGTGTGACTACAATGTGACTGCTGCAATATCGACACGGAAGCCACAAAATCAAAAGTAGTAATGTAGCCTATAGAAATTGATCCAAATAATCTCTAATGTGCCGATGTGCGCATCACGTCATTTTTGTAATTTGGCGATTCACAGACCAGCAGCAGCAGAGCCCGAAAGTGAAACTTAAAATTCCGCAATTTGCTCCATAGGCTACTCCTGTGTTAGTAGGCTAATCCAGCTGTGATGTCATCGTAAATTGACATGTAAATCTGACAACTGATTGGACAGATACTCTCCAGGGAGATCGGACCCATGTGGGGAGTGAGGGGAAAACAGAACCGAATGAACCGCGGGACACATGCGCGTACCGAACCATGGGTGGCGAACCGAACGATGAGTAGCTCGCTTCATAGATAGATATTGATAATGAATATATATTTAGTTAATTACGGTGACTAGATGCTGTATGGACTTACTAGTGACAGTTATGTTGACAATGTTGCTGGTTGCTCCCTCTCTGGACTCACACCAGTAAACTCCACTGTCCATGTGGACTGCGTAGCTGATGTTACAGGAAGAACCTGCTGATTTTCCCCAGTCAACTCCACACTCAGACGTCTTTCCTCTGGTCGTCCTCCTCACCGTCCATCCAGCAGAGCTGTCGTCCTCCTCACAGCTCAGAGAGACAGACTGTCCATAAAACAACTGGGATCTACTGGGACTCACAGTCAGAGAGGCTGGGGAGAGGTGGGGAGGGGGGTCAGATTACGTATTGATGATCCTTTTGCATTTTCAATAAAATTAAATGACTTATTCAGTGTCATAGAGCATGAAACCCAAAGCCTAAAACACCCTCTGTGTTACAACTGCTAATCGTTCTCTTGGCTTTCACGTAATGTAACCCCTCTCTTGGAGGTCTTCAGCTCTGTGAACAGCTGATTGTGTTTCTAAACTTCTCAACAGAATTGAACAGACATGGTTAATTTCTGTGCAGTTTGGGACTGTCATGGCAGAAGTGTACCAACCTTGTGTGGGTCTGCAGCACGGCAACGCGGTCAGCACTGAAGAGAAAAGAGGCGCAGGTTGGTTTGAGGTTTTGCACGCAATCATGCATCTCTATTTATAAACCCAGAGATGTAGTGCACCCAAAACAATGGTTATATCTTCCATTCCCAAGACAAATTGTATTTTGTTTTACAGGATACTAATTTAGATCTCCTGTATAATGTTAAAGAATGAATTGTTTGCAGTATTAATGCAGGGTAGATGCAGGATGAATACTTGTAGATGTAGCTCTCAGACTCCAAAGATCAGCTGGTAGTGGATTGATGTTTGCCTTTCATAAATGTGACTTCACTGATTGAACATCTAATCCCCTGTGATCTGAGAAACAGCACTGACCCCCAGACCAAAGCTCTGACTAGTCACTCATCAGCCTTCAACAAGCTAAAACAAAGACTAAGATAAGTTAAATTCTGCTGCAGCAAGCTTGAGCTTCAACTCTGGGTCTCTCTGATGACTGGGACGCATCAGTGAATCATCTTTGAAAATCAACACACACACACACACACACACAGATTCTACTTACAGAGCAGCCATTGTAGAGATGTGACCTCCATTCTACAGTTTGGTGATATGAGATCAACACCGAATCTTACCAGGTCACACCAAATAAATCCCACCCCCTTCCTCTTTGTATGTATGACTGTATGTCAGAGTGTCTGTGTGGTTTTCTCTTCAACAACTTCGAGGAAACAGGTTATTTAGTTTCGTTTATTTGCACCACAATAAAACATATAATTGAAGAGATAAAACCACAGTGATAAATAACACAGGAAGAGGAAATGCAAACGACTTTAATTTGCGCAGGTGAGTTAAATTATAAAATATCTCACCTCAAAATGAATCAGGATGACAAGCAAAGACAGAACTGGTACCACAGTCTAAAACACAACAACATGGTGAGAAGTAGTAGAACAACCGTGCATAGCTGCAAGATGCATTAAATTACAAGGAAACTAACCCTGATGGAGAAAATGGGGGAACACAGGTGTGTGTGTGTGTGTGTGTGTGTGTGTGTGTGTGTGTGTGTGTGTGTGTGTGTGTGTGTGTGTGAGGCCAAACTTGAAAGTGCTTGGTTGATCAGACAGGTCCTGGGTGTGTATTTGAAATTGTTGAGAGACAGAGTTGTTCTCAATTAACAATGGAGACCCCCTCTATCTTATGGAGAGCTGACAGAGGTATTTCAGGTGATGTGAAGTAAGTCATTGCCAGGCTGTCAATCATAGTTACTGCCTGTATGTTTGGGCCAGGCTGCCCTTGTGGTTGGTGGTGTTATGGTTTGGGGGCGGGACTTGTTATCTGTTAGATGGGTTCGCACTCTAAGTTGCAACCTCTCTTGTTGCTTCTCATGTAGGACAGAGAGTTTGGTGAGGTTATTACAAAAAGAGTTGTATTTCTTGTTTTGGCATCGGCCTTCAGTAGCCTGGGTATGGCTGCGTTAATAAACAAATCTAAATGGAAATCACCAGCGTCTTCCTGGAGCTGATACATGTGGTTCTGCTGAAAGGAAATGAACAGGATGTGATTTTGTACCTGCCTCCTTTTGATTTTACCACAGCAACATGGTCATCAAGAGCTAAATGCACTCTATAACTGAAGACTATCAAACTACATCACTCCTCTATAGCTGAACACTATCAAACTACATCACTCCTCTATAGCTGAACACTATCAAAATACATCACTGCTTACAAAATAATTTTCTACAAATCATGTCTGTTCTTTGTTAAGCAGTATCTAAACAATATAAGCAAGTTAAAGTTGCATTACTGGAAAAATTAAACTTCATCTACTAGGTATACATGCATTGCTGCCATACAGTGATGCATGGTGATATATACTGTATATAGTAAAATCTATTTATGATGGCAACAATAAATGTAACAATAAATCACATTGTTGTATCAGCAGTGTTTCTATGTATGTAAATGCTGTAAGCTATGATTGCTAACGGTGCTGTATTCTGTCAGCTGTTTGTTAATGTTGCATGTAATGTGCTATAAACTGAAGATATGTAATGGACCATTCTACCATCCTGCTGGTTGGAGAGTGGCTCTCTGCCGACATCTAGTGGTTTAAATTGACAATTGCCTCAGATATCCAAGTACTGTTTATAGTGAATCAAAGTCAAAGTCAAAGTGTTTTATTTATCAAATGCACAGTATCACACAAGGTCATTCTGAACAATGAAATTGTAGGCAAGCAACAACTACGTAGTAGGCATAAGAAAATAAATAAATAAATAAATATTAAATGTTAAAAAGAGTCACAAATAAGGGCAAAAATAGCAAAAGTACAGCAGTTCCAGAGCCAGTAAAGATGGGCAATATGGACAGTAAGAATAAGAGTATTAAATATTATAAAGGAGTATTAAATATAAAGTGTAGGAGTGCTATTCTGTGGGTGAGTATGGGGGAGGAGGAGTAGGAGGAGATCCCTGGCCTGGGCCTTTCACACCTGCTTTTCCTACCCATTGAGGTGATCATGTGATCAATGTGATCACTGCTGGTTGAGAAGCCTGATGGCCTGGGGGTAAAAACTGTTGGTGAGTCTGGTAGTCCGTGCCCGGACGCTTCGGTAACGTCTACCGGACAGCAGCAGAGAGAACAGTTCACGGCTTGGGTGGCTGAAGTCTTTTATGATTTTCCGTGCTTTCCTGAGGCATCGTGTACGGTATATGCTTTGCACGGTGGGGAGGTGGCAGCCAATGATGCGCTCCGCTGTCTTCACCACCCTCTGGAGGGCCTTACGAGCAGCTGCCATACCAGGTAGTAATGCAGCCAGTGAGAATGCTCTCCATGGTGCACCTGTAGAAATTAGTGAGAGTTTTGACAGACATTCCAAACTTCTTGCGTCTCCTCAGGAAGTATAGGCGCTTTTGGGCAGTTTTTACTACCGCGTCCGATTGCCTGGACCAGGAGAAGTCATCATTGATGAACACACCGAGGAACTTGAAGCAGGAGACTCTCTCCACTTCAGCTCCATTGATGTGAATGGGGGCGTGACCCCCCCCAGAATTGGCCCCAGCTTGGCAACCAGTTTTTCGGTGGTCTGCTGGTGAACATACTATCCCAGCTATGTGGAAGACATCATGCATCACTTTGCAAAATCTTACTAGGTCAAGAAGTAGTAAACAAGACCCATACCAATTTGCATATAAGATTGGTTGTAGTACTGAGGATGCAATTGTCACACTCACGCATCTGGTTGATAAATAATTCTCTTCCTAGATTTTGATTTTTTAAATAAAAATTATAAAGATGTAACAACTCAAGGTTGATCCATATCATTCACTGGTACAGTGCATTTCTCACCAACAGAACACAGTGTATTATGGTTAACTATAGTCTCTCAGCTTGCTGGGAAACCAACTGTGGTGCCCTGCAGGAGTTTGTCAGTTCACCATTACTCCGTTTCACTTCCATTCCAAATCATTTCATTATTAAACATTCTGATGACTCCACTTTGATCTCTCTTTTGGACAGTAAAGATGAATTGAACCTGTACCAATGCGAAGTTCATACGTTTATTGACTGGTGGTGAACTTTCTAATTGATCCATAAATATCATCTTTAACTCAATTACTAACAATATAACAAAGGGGGCAAAGGGGAGACGGGTTGAATCTCGTTTCTTAAATTTCAACAAAGGTTCGACTGCTTCAGGTGATAATATCAACCTTTTGACCACCCTGCAAAATTTGGTGCACTTGTATTGATGGTAAGGCAGTTTGGTTCAGAAGAAGAGGATTACCTACAACAATAGGTGGCCAAGTACTGTTTAGTCCAGAGTTTTTTTGTGATAGACTATACTACAGTAAGTCTCTTTTTATAACTTCTTAATGCTGCTGTTATTTTCTTCACGTTGGAGGTGAGCACACCCACAGTTACATAGGCTATATGATTTATTGCCACCTTTGGCAATATATGCTGTCATTCCGGTTTGAGAGCCAGGGAGATTATAGTGAATGAAGGAGGGCCAGGTTCATGTTAAAGTGCAGAGTGGTTGGACTGTGGTACAACACATATTTTACCTGCCCAGTTTCTGCCTTGACAAGCACATAGTAGACGGCCTGACATTGAATCTGACACGACACGCCTATCTTCAGGTTTCCTGGTTGCACCGACATAACTAGCCTATAGAGGCTTTGCAATAGCCTCACAACTCTATCAACCACAGCTGGCACCGTCATAGACTTTCTATCTTTTATCCCCCGGATAAAAGAAAACAGTATATCTTCTTAGAGGAGAAAGTGATTTCAAAGCGTGGTTGTGTATTACAATAGTCTGATAGTCTACCCCACGCCTTTCTCCCCTGTTTTTCAAAGTATTCCCGGATCCATTGTGTTTTCAAAAGTCTGATTGATGTAGAGTTCTGCAAGTCCATACTGGGGGTACAAAGAAATGCCCCGAACTCTGCATGCAGGGCAGAATTAGGCCAATATCCATTAATAATCAATATTTAAAAACGAGCCATCAAATTTTAGGTCAGGACAGACAGACCTAAGGACAGACCTCAGGACAGACAGACCTCAGGACAGAGCTCAGGACGAACCTCAGGACAGACCTCAGAACAGCGCTCAGGACAGACCTCAGGACAGACAGAACTCAGGACAGAGCTCAGGACAGACCTCAGGACAGAGTTCAGGACAGAGCTCAGGACAGACAGACCTCAGGACAGACCTCAGGACAGACAGACCTCAGGACAGACAGACCTCAGGACAGAGCTCAGGACAGAGCTCAGGACAGACCTCAGGACAGAGCTCAGGACAGACCTCAGGACAGAGCTCAGGACAGAGCTCAGGACAGAGCTCAGGACAGACCTCAGTCCATAAAGAAAAATATGAAACATATTGGAGAGGACTAACACAATCCATAAGCAAACTGGAAACTTATTTGGCCCTAAACAGACAGTACACAATGGCAGATTACGTGACCATCGTGACTGAGAAAAAACAGAGAAAATCCTTGACAGGATACAGACTCAGTGAACACAGCCTGGCTGTAGAAACAGGCCGACACCGGCAGACCTGGCAACCCAGAGAGGAGCGGCTGTGTTCACTCTGCTCACAGGCAGAGGTGGAGACGGAGCTGCACTTCCTCTTGCACTGCATAAACTTCAGAGATCTCTTTAGAGTCATTTTACAACGAAATGCACCTTCTTTCATCATCCGTTAACAGGGAAGAAGATTAACATCAGGAAAAAAATAACATGTACAACTACAAATGTAATTTACCTGCTCAAGTGTCCATGTGTTAAAGCATATGTAGGGAAAACAAGATGGGCGCTGAAAATGCGCATCGCAGAACACAGGAGCACAATCAGGAACGGGGGTGACAGGAGTCCGGTTTCAACACTGCGCCTCACGGTGTCTCCACTTTACGATACACTGGGTTTGAGCAAGTCTCCATCCCAAGAAGAGGGGGCAATGTAGATCAACTATTATTGAAAACAGAACTGTGGTGGATTCATCATCTTGGAACTATGGCACCCATGGGACTAAATGAGGAATTTGATATTAGACCCTATTTATAAATATGTTTCCTGACCTAGGGAGGATCTGAATTTCTCAACATTATATTTGTAAACTCTAATTGTTGAACTTGCAATTTATAAATTGTAGAATATATATTAATACTGAGGACAACAAATAGTCTTAACCTGATATGATATATAATCCAATAGATTTTTTTGTTACAGAGGTAGTTTTTTATAGCCAATTGAGAAGTTTTCTTATATTAGGCAATTGTATGAACTATAGTCATGGCACCCGGCGGACATGCTGTACCTCTTAGACCATTTCAATGGGATTAAGTTTGCATCCACTCTGTTATGATTCACCTTCTACTATCTTGTCTACTATTTAGATTTTTAGTATTTACTTTTTCAATACAATGATCGATGCGATACATATTATGTTTTTTCTTGTGTTATGATGTCATGCTTTGTATTTGCAGCCTGCTGGAGGGAAATTGGTTTTGGGTCCACCCCTCCGCCACCAGGTGGAATGGATTAGTCATATGGGTGTGGGTGTAAGTGTAGTCACCTTGCCAATGTTTGGGTTTACCTGACAAAGGTCCCATCGGGATCGAAACATTGTCTATGTAACTAAATCAATTTGTTGGGAGTATTCAACAAGAGTTGCGAGCCATTACAGTATATTATTTACAACTCATGCCAATGGGTATAACTACAGTGTGGAATATAGATCTGAAATACAAATGTGAAATGTCATTTGGAGAAGAGTTTGGAACATTTCAATATCATCACACATTGTGAATCATGACTTATTACACATAGATATACAGTATATATATATATATATACATATATAACATATTTTAAACCTGTCCTATCTTACCCATAGGAAACGCTGCCAACATCTTTCGGGTAAGGCCTATACCGGCATTTGTAGACAACACTCTCGGATTGTTGTCTACAAATGCCGGTAGGCCTATACCGAGAGGCCTGTACCGAGAGGCCTGTACCGAGAGGCCTATACCGAGAGGCCTGTACCGAGAGGCTTGTACCGAGAGGCCTGTACCGAGAGGCTTGTACCGAGAGGCCTGTACCGAGAGGCCTATACCGGGAATGTTGTCTACAAATGCCGGATAGGCCTATACCGAGAGGCCTATACCGAGAGGCCTGTACCGAGAGGCCTATACCGGGAATGTTGTCTACAAATGCCGGATAGGCCTATACCGAGAGGCCTATACCGAGAGGCCTGTACCGAGAGGCCTATACCGAGAGGCCTGTACCGAGAGGCCTATCCCGGGAATGTTGTCTACAAATGCCATGTGCTAACAGCGTCTTGTTCAGAAACAGCAGCAAGATTTGCCCCACCTCTCTCCACTCCCATGGCTGCGTCATTCTTGTCTCTAATGACTGGGCTGTACATCTTTCACCTGGCATTTTCCTCTGAAGGTGAGCTGTTCGTTTGAAATGTTGTGTGTGTGCAGTGTTGGGAAGCCACTTTGAAAGTATAGTTTTACAAGTTACCAGTTGCTGTGTTTTATAGTCTCATCACTGTATTCTTGTTAACACATTTGATTAGCACATTAGTTCATGTAAATTATGTTACAATTGAAGTATTTCTTGAGTTGTAAGCTATAGTTGAATTTTCAGCTGTGAATTTTTTTCCATTCTCCTCAAGAGCTAACAGCGCGCCCTGGACAGGATGTCATTCTGAAGTGTGAGGTTCCCAACAATGTCTCCGTCGAAGTGTTGGAGTGGACCAGAACTGACCTGGAGGGAGAATATGTCTTCTTTTACCGAGACAGACTCTCGGATCGGACCCACCAGAATCCATCTTTTGTGGGCCGGGTGGAGCTGATTGACGGAGAAATGAGGAACGGCAACCTGTCTTTAATTCTTAAGAATGTGACCAGGAACGATACTGGAACATACGAGTGTCGTTTTGCAACACACAATACAAGACGCCGAAAGAGAGCCAATATTAAGGCTGAGCCCAGCAGCATCATCATCCTCAAGGTTGAAGAACCAGGTGAGTTCAGCTGAGAGACTTTCTAAAAGGTTTAATTTTAAAGGTTTAATTTTCAACTGGGGATCTTGTCATAGTTTTTTAACCACGTTATTGATTTACCTTCTACTTGAAATTTTCACCACAGTATCTCCTTGAATCCCCCTTGTAATAAAGACAAATTCTTCTATTTGATTTTAGGTCATTCATGCAGATTAAGCCCTCGTTTTTGCCTAAATTCAGACTTTGATTTTCTTTTTAAATGTTTCTCTATTTTCTCTAGACATTATTTTTGGGCTCTAGTTAACTGTTATGGTCTTAAATTCATTCCGACCACACGCCAACATGAGTTTGATGCAAGGTTATTATAGTTTTGCATTTTTCATTAGTTTTAATTTTTATTTCGTTTTGACTTTTTGTTTTCAATTTCAGTTAGTTTTAATTAGTTTTTAAAGCGGGTTTGCCAGTTTAGTTTAGTTTTTATTTTTTGAAAATGCTTAGTTTTAGTTTAGTTTTCATTAGTTTCAGTGTTAGTGTTAGTCTTTTTTTGTAATATGGGGTATTTGTTTTTATTGGAAGATAGATTTCATATCCACCCAAAATACTAGGCTTACGTATGAAATAAATTGACAAAGACGAAAACTAAAGACATTTTCTCAATAATTTTAGTTTAATTTTTTTGTAAAACCTCGTTTTTATTTTTATTTCAGTTAACAAAAATGTTTTTTCACACCTAGTTTTCGTTATTTCGTTAGTTTTCGTTAATGATAATAACCTTGGTTTGATGATGAGGAAATGGAGGTTTTTCTTCTAGCCAGTTATTATTTACCTGACAGATCTGCTTTCTGCTTCTCAGATACCACAGATGGACATGCCAGTCGTGGACATGCTGCAGTGGGAGCAAGTTTAGCTGTTTTTTTTTTTGGTGTGATTGTTGTTGGCCTTGTGCAATTCAGAAAACGTAAAAAAGACCATCTGACCAACAGTTCAGATGTGACAGCTGCTGATGAAACAAGTGACCAAGAGCTCGTCTGAAATGTCACAGAGCGGTTTAGACCTGACTTAAGGCTGTTTTATGGTTATAAGACAAGTGTCTGTCGACAGTGTCTGAAGACAAAAATGACTTTTTTGTTTTTTGAAATGTTTTTATTTAATAATATTTATCAAATATACACCTTTTACCTGTGTATATATGTGTGTGTGTATATACTGTATTTATATATTTATATGTATATGTATGTATGTATGTGTGTACCTGTGGTGTCCCCACAAAGGAAGGTCTATAAAGTTGGGATTCCTCCTCTGTATGTGAAGCTTTCGTGTGATTCTTACTCTTCATTTATTTTGTAAAGCACTTTGTAACACTGGTTTCAGCAATGCTCTATAAATAAAGGTTATTATTATATAATATAATTATTATAAATGTCTGTTTCTGTATTGTACATGGTGAGCAAGATGTCGGGTTCAGTTCTCTTTCTGCTGAAGAGAATCTAAAAGTAGTTTACCAGAAACTGTGGCTGAACCTGTTGATACTCGTCTCATCTGATGGCACAAGAAACAAGTTCAGCCAACAATAGACGAGAGTGAACAAGAGGGAGTCAGTTGGGTTTAATAAGAAATTCCTCTGAATATAAAGAGAAAAAAAATGAAACGGTTGGGGAATTCACTGTGTGTGAGTGTTGTTGATTAAATCTGCACTAGGCAATTCATAAAGGGTCTGAACACAAGCCTTTCCACGACTGATTCGGTGACATCAAAATCTTTGACTGAATCACAGTAGCAAAGCAGACTGACGTAATCTGGAAACGCGTCAGCAGATTACCTCTTGATGGGAGACTTGTGGTAAACAAGAGGGGGAAAAAATAGAGAATGGCTTCAAACTGTCTAAGTTAAAAAGTAACTCCACACTAAAATAGTTGTTTTTTTTTTGTTGTAAACTAGTATTTAGTACTATGTAGTTATGAAATACAACAACCGCCCACTTGGAGCCTCAGTCGCACAGACAATGTCCTTGTAGATGGAATCGAACTTCCTTCTCTCTCTCTGTGGTTCTGCACAAGTCATTGATCCTGATCCGACTAAAATCCTGAGTCCGTCTCCTTGTTCTGCAAAATCCCAAACAGCACGTCGGAGTACGCAGAGATGGAGCTGAATGTGGACAGCAGGACGCAGAACTGGAAGCTTGTCAGGTGCGTTATATCCATCTGTGTATTTGCAGCCTGCCGGAGTGAAATTGGTTTTGGGTCCACCCCTCCGCCACCAGGTGGAATTGGTTAGTCATATGGGTGTGGGTGTAAGTGTAGTCACCCTGCCAATGTTCGGGATCCCATTGGGATCGAAACGTTGTCTGTGTAACTAAATAAATTTGTTGGGAGCATTCAACAAGAGTTGCGAGCCATTACAGTATATTATTTACAACTCATACCAATGGGCATAACTACAGTGTGGAATATAGATCTGAAATACAAATGTGAAATGTGATTTGGAGAAGAGTTTGGAACATTTCAATATCATCACACATTGTGAATCATGACTTATTACACATAGAAATACAGTATATATATATATATATACATATATAACATATTTTAAACCTGTCCTATCTTACCTGTAAGAAACGCTGCCAACATCTTTCGGGTAAGCCCTATACCGGCATTTGAAGACAACATTGCAAGTAGACAACACTCTTGCAATGTTGTCTTCAAATGTCGGTTTAGGCCTATACCGAGAAGCCCATCTCGGGAATGTTGTCTACAAATGCCATGTGCTACCAGCCTCTTGTTCAGAAACAGCAGCAAGATTTGCCCCACCTCTCTCCACTCCCATGGCTGCGTCATTCTTGTCTCTAATGACTGGGCTGTACATCTTTCACCTGGCATTTTCCTCTGAAGGTGAGCTGTTCATTTGAAATGTTGTGTGTGTGCAGTGTTGGGAAAGTACAGTTTTACAAGTTACCAGTTGCTGTGTTTTATAGTCTCATCCCTGTATTCTTGAGTTGTAGGTTATAGTTGAATTTTCAGCTGTGAATTTTTTTCCATTCTCCTCAAGAGCTAACAGTGCGCCCTGGACAGGATGTCATTCTGAAGTGTGAGGGTCCCAACAATGTCTCCGTCGAAGTGTTGGAGTGGACCAGAACTGACCTAGAGTCATATGTCTCCTTTTACCGAGAGGGGCGCTCATATCCATCCTACCAGAATCCATCTTTTGTGGGCCGAGTGGAGCTGATTGACAGAGAAATGAGGAACGGCAACCTGTCTTTAATTCTTAAGAATGTGACCAGGAACGATACTGGAACATACGAGTGTCGTTTTGTAACAGGCGATAGAAGAGCCAATAGCAGCATCTTCATCCTCAAGGTTGAAGAATCAGGTGAGTTCAGCTGAGAGACTTTCTAAAAGGTTTAATTTTAAAGGTTTCATTTTCAACTGGGGATCTTGTCATAGTTTTTTAACCACGTTATTGATTTACCTTCAACTTGAAATTTTCACCACAGTATCTCCTTGAATCCCCCTTGTAATAAAGACAAATTCTTCTATTTTGATTTTAGGTCATTAATGCAGATTAAGCACTTGTTTTTGCCTAAATTCAGACTTTGATTTTCTTTTCTTTTTTTAAATGTTTCTCTATTTTCTCTAGACATTATTTTTGGGCTCTAGTTAACTGTTACGGTCTTAAATTCATTCCGACCACACGCCAACATGAGTTTGATGATGAGGAAATGGAGGTTTTTCTTCTAGCCAGTTATTATTTACCTGACAGATCTGCTTTCTGCTTCTCAGGTGCCATGGATGGACATTCAGATACCACAGATGGACATGCCAGTCGTGGACATGCTGCAGTGGGAGCAAGTTTAGCTGTTTTTTTTTTAGGTGTGATTGTTGTTGGCCTTGTGCAATTCAGAAAACGTAAAAAAGACCATCTGACCAACAGTTCAGATGTGACAGCTGCTGATGAAACAAGTGACCAAGAGCTCGTCTGAAATGTCACAGAGCGCTTTAGACCTGACTTAAGGCTGTTTTATGGTTATAAGACAAGTGTCTGTCGACAGTGTCTGAAGACAAAAATGACGTACTGTATGCACTGTACAGTTTTGTTTTTTGAAATGTTTTTATTTAATATTATGAATCAAATATACACCTTATACCTGTGTATATATGTGTGTGTGTATATACTGTATTTATATATTTATATGTATATGTATGTATGTATGTGTGTACCTGTGGTGTCCCCACAAAGGTCTATAAAGTTGGGATTCCTCCTCTGTATGTGAAGCTTTCGTGTGATTCTTACTCTTCATTTATTTTGTAAAGCACTTTGTAACACTGGTTTCAGCAATGCTCTATAAATAAAGGTTATTATTATATAATATAATTATTATAAATGTCTGTTTCTGTATTGTACATGGTGAGCAAGATGTCGGGTTCAGTTCTCTTTCTGCTGAAGAGAATCTAAAAGTAGTTTACCAGAAACTGTGGCTGAACCTGTTGATACTCGTCTCATCTGATGGCACAAGAAACAAGTTCAGCCAATCAGAGATGAGCCGCAACGCACCACACCTGTGTCCCTGGCAACAGTCCCAGGTGTGTGTGTGTGTGTGTGTGCATGGATGCAGGGTTTGTTGCTTCGAAGAAAAAGCGCCATACCTTGTGGCTCTGTTGTTGCTGGTTGTCAGCTAACAGTAGACGAGAGTGAACAAGAGGGAGTCAGTTGGGTTTAATAAGAAATTCCTCTGAATATAAAGAGAAAAAAAATGAAACGGTTGGGGAATTTACTGTGTGTGAGTGTTGTTGATTAAATCTGCACTAGGCGATTCATAAAGGGTCTGAACACAAGCCTTTCCACGACTGATTCGGTGACATCAAAATCTTTGACTGAATCACAGCAGCAAAGCAGACTGACGTAATCTGGAAACGCGTCAGCAGATTACCTCTTGATGGGAGACTTGTGGTAAACAAGAGGGGGAAAAAATAGAGAATGGCTTCAAACTGTCTAAGTTAAAAAGTAACTCCACACTAAAATAGTTGGGGTTTTTTTGTTGTAAACTAGTATTTAGTACTATGTAGTTATGAAATACAACAACCGCCCACTTGGAGCCTCAGTCGCACAGACAGAGTCCTTGTAGATGGAATCGAACTTCCTTCTCTCTCTCTGTGGTTCTGCACAAGTCATTGATCCTGGCCGACTAAAATCCTGAGTCCGTCTCCTTGTTCTGCGAAATCCCAAACAGCACGTCGGAGTACGCAGAGATGGAGCTGAATGTGGACAGCAGGACGCAGAACTGGAAGCTTGTCAGGTGCGTTATATCCATCTGTGTATTTGCAGCCTGCCGGAGTGAAATTGGTTTTGGGTCCACCCCTCCGCCACCAGGTGGAATTGGTTAGTCATATGGGTGTGGGTGTAAGTGTAGTCACCCTGCCAATGTTCGGGATCCCATCGGGATCGAAACGTTGTCTGTGTAACTAAATCAATTTGTTGGGAGCATTCAACAAGAGTTGCGAGCCATTACAGTATATTATTTACAACTCATGCCAATGGGCATAACTACAGTGTGGAATATAGATCTGAAATACAAATGTGAAATGTGATTTGGAGAAGAGTTTGGAACATTTCAATATCATCACACATTGTGAATCATGACTTATTACACATAGAAATACAGTATATATATATATATATATATATATATATACATATATAACATATTTTAAACCTGTCCTATCTTACCTGTAAGAAACGCTGCCAACATCTTTCGGGTAAGCCCTATACCGGCATTTGAAGACAACATTGCAAGTAGACAACACTCTTGCAATGTTGTCTTCAAATGCCGGTTTAGGCCTATACCGAGAAGCCCATCTCGGGAATGTTGTCTACAAATGCCGTGTGCTACCAGCGTCTTGTTCAGAAACAGCAGCAAGATTTGCCCCACCTCTCTCCACTCCCATGGCTGCGTCATTCTTGTCTCTAATGACTGGGCTGTACATCTTTCACCTGGCATTTTCCTCTGAAGGTGAGCTGTTCATTTGAAATGTTGTGTGTGTGCAGTGTTGGGAAAGTACAGTTTTACAAGTTACCAGTTGCTGTGTTTTATAGTCTCATCACTGTATTCTTGTTAACACATTTGATTAGCACATTAGTTCATGTAAATTATGTTACAATTGAAGTATTTCTTGAGTTGTAAGCTATAGTTGAATTTTCAGCTGTGAATTTTTTTCCATTCTCCTCAAGAGCTAACAGCGCGCCCTGGACAGGATGTCATTCTGAAGTGTGAGGTTCCCAACAATGTCTCCATCGAAGTGTTGGAGTGGACCAGAACTGACCTGGAGGGAGAATATGTCTTCTTTTACCGAGACAGACTCTCGGATCGGACCCACCAGAATCCATCTTTTGTGGGCCGGGTGGAGCTGATTGACGGAGAAACGAGGAACGGCAACCTGTCTTTAATTCTTAAGAATGTGACCAGGAACGATACTGGAACATACGAGTGTCGTGTTGTAACACACAATACAAGACGCCGAAAGAGAGCCAATATTAAGGCTGAGCCCAGCAGCATCATCATCCTCAAGGTTGAAGAATCAGGTGAGTTCAGCTGAGAGACTTTCTAAAAGGTTTAATTTTAAAGGTTTAATTTTCAACTGGGGATCTTGTCATAGTTTTTTAACCACGTTATTGATTTACCTTCAACTTGAAATTTTCACCACAGTATCTCCTTGAATCCCCCTTGTAATAAAGACAAATTCTTCTATTTTGATTTTAGGTCATTCATGCAGATTAAGCCCTCGTTTTTGCCTAAATTCAGACTTTGATTTTCTTTTCTTTTTTTTAAATGTTTCTCTATTTTCTCTAGACATTATTTTTGGGCTCTAGTTAACTGTTACGGTCTTAAATTCATTCCGACCACACGCCAACATGAGTTTGATGATGAGGAAATGGAGGTTTTTCTTCTAGCCAGTTATTATTTACCTGACAGATCTGTTTTCTGCTTCTCAGGTGCCATGGATGGACATTCAGATACCATAGATGGACATGCCAGTCGTGGACATGCTGCAGTGGGAGCAAGTTTAGCTGTTTTTTTTTTAGGTGTGATTGTTGTTGGCCTCGTCTGAGCTCGTCTGAAATGTCACAGAGCGCTTTAGACCTGACTTAAGGCTGTTTTATGGTTATAAGACAAGTGTCTGTCGACAGTGTCTGAAGACAAAAATGACTTTTTTGTTTTTTGAAATGTTTTTATTTAATAATATTTATCAAATATACACCTTTTACCTGTGTATATATGTGTGTGTGTATATACTGTATTTATATATTTATATGTATATGTATGTATGTATGTGTGTACCTGTGGTGTCCCCACAAAGGAAGGTCTATAAAGTTGGGATTCCTCCTCTGTATGTGAAGCTTTCGTGTGATTCTTACTCTTCATTTATTTTGTAAAGCACTTTGTAACACTGGTTTCAGCAATGCTCTATATATAAAGGTTATTATTATATAATATAATTATTATAAATGTCTGTTTCTGTATTGTACATGGTGAGCAAGATGTCGGGTTCAGTTCTCTTTCTGCTGAAGAGAATCTAAAAGTAGTTTACCAGAAACTGTGGCTGAACCTGTTGATACTCGTCTCATCTGATGGCACAAGAAACAAGTTCAGCCAACAATAGACGAGAGTGAACAAGAGGGAGTCAGTTGGGTTTAATAAGAAATTCCTCTGAATATAAAGAGAAAAAAAATGAAACGGTTGGGGAATTTACTGTGTGTGAGTGTTGTTGATTAAATCTGCACTAGGCAATTCATAAAGGGTCTGAACACAAGCCTTTCCACGACTGATTCGGTGACATCAAAATCTTTGACTGAATCACAGTAGCAAAGCAGACTGACGTAATCTGGAAACGTGTCAGCAGATTACCTCTTGATGGGAGACTTGTGGTAAACAAGAGGGGGAAAAAATAGAGAATGGCTTCAAACTGTCTAAGTTAAAAAGTAACTCCACACTAAAATAGTTGTTTTTTTTTTGTTGTAAACTAGTATTTAGTACTATGTAGTTATGAAATACAACAACCGCCCACTTGGAGCCTCAGTCGCACAGACAGTGTCCTTGTAGATGGAATCGAACTTCCTTCTCTCTCTCTGTGGTTCTGCACAAGTCATTGATCCTGGCCGACTAAAATCCCGAGTCCGTCTCCTTGTTCTGCAAAATCCCAAACAGCACGTCGGAGTACGCAGAGATGGAGCTGAATGTGGACAGCAGGACGCAGAACTGGAAGCTTGTCAGGTGCGTTATATCCATCTGTGTATTTGCAGCCTGCCGGAGTGAAATTGGTTTTGGGTCCACCCCTCCGCCCCCAGGTGGAATTGGTTAGTCATATGGGTGTGGGTGTAAGTGTAGTCACCCTGCCAATGTTCGGGATCCCATCGGGATCGAAACGTTGTCTGTGTAACTAAATCAATTTGTTGGGAGCATTCAACAAGAGTTGCGAGCCATTACAGTATATTATTTACAACTCATACCAATGGGCATAACTACAGTGTGGAATATAGATCTGAAATACAAATGTGAAATGTGATTTGGAGAAGAGTTTGGAACATTTCAATATCATCACACATTGTGAATCATGACTTATTACACATAGAAATACAGTATATATATATATATATATATACATATATAACATATTTTAAACCTGTCCTATCTTACCTGTAAGAAACGCTGCCAACATCTTTCGGGTAAGCCCTATACCGGCATTTGAAGACAACATTGCAAGTAGACAACACTCTTGCAATGTTGTCTTCAAATGCCGGTTTAGGCCTATACCGAGAAGCCCATCTCGGGAATGTTGTCTACAAATGCCGTGTGCTACCAGCGTCTTGTTCAGAAACAGCAGCAAGATTTGCCCCACCTCTCTCCACTCCCATGGCTGCGTCATTCTTGTCTCTAATGACTGGGCTGTACATCTTTCACCTGGCATTTTCCTCTGAAGGTGAGCTGTTCATTTGAAATGTTGTGTGTGTGCAGTGTTGGGAAAGTACAGTTTTACAAGTTACCAGTTGCTGTGTTTTATAGTCTCATCACTGTATTCTTGTTAACACATTTGATTAGCACATTAGTTCATGTAAATTATGTTACAATTGAAGTATTTCTTGAGTTGTAAGCTATAGTTGAATTTTCAGCTGTGAATTTTTTTCCATTCTCCTCAAGAGCTAACAGCGCGCCCTGGACAGGATGTCATTCTGAAGTGTGAGGTTCCCAACAATGTCTCCATCGAAGTGTTGGAGTGGACCAGAACTGACCTGGAGGGAGAATATGTCTTCTTTTACCGAGACAGACTCTCGGATCGGACCCACCAGAATCCATCTTTTGTGGGCCGGGTGGAGCTGATTGACGGAGAAATGAGGAACGGCAACCTGTCTTTAATTCTTAAGAATGTGACCAGGAATGATACTGGAACATACGAGTGTCGTGTTGTAACACACAATACAAGACGCCGAAAGAGAGCCAATATTAAGGCTGAGCCCAGCAGCATCATCATCCTCAAGGTTGAAGAATCAGGTGAGTTCAGCTGAGAGACTTTCTAAAAGGTTTAATTTTAAAGGTTTAATTTTCAACTGGGGATCTTGTCATAGTTTTTTAACCACGTTATTGATTTACCTTCAACTTGAAATTTTCACCACAGTATCTCCTTGAATCCCCCTTGTAATAAAGACAAATTCTTCTATTTTGATTTTAGGTCATTCATGCAGATTAAGCCCTCGTTTTTGCCTAAATTCAGACTTTGATTTTCTTTTCTTTTTTTTAAATGTTTCTCTATTTTCTCTAGACATTATTTTTGGGCTCTAGTTAACTGTTATGGTCTTAAATTCATTCCGACCACACGCCAACATGAGTTTGATGATGAGGAAATGGAGGTTTTTCT